>NW_026000001.1:6046181-6050605 GCF_001458135.2 Marmota marmota marmota
AGGGCTGCAGCAAGCAGGCGGCAGGCGGGAGGCTCCCGCCCCCAGAGGGGCCCCGCAGAGCCCTGGGAACCCCTCCTCTCCCCTCCCAGCCTGGGGCCATGTGGGCTGGCGGACCCCATTCTGGAAATAGTGGTGTAAAGGCCAGGGCCCACTAGGAACCCCAAGATTGAGCAGGACCCTGAGGTCAGCAGCTGCCCCCTGCAGGAGCCTGCACAAGGGTGGGGAGGCTGCAGCCAGCACCCAAGGACTCAGCAAGGGAATGTGCCTCCCAGGAGGCCTGGAGCCAGCCCCTGGCCAGCGTGGACATTCAGCAGCAGACAGACAGATGGACGGATGGGTGGACAGGCATGGAGGGCATAGGCAGGCAGGCAGGGGTCTGGGGACAGACAGCTAGGCCAGGTTCCTGGTCCCAGAAAGCAGGAAGAATGAGCAGAAACAGGGTGACCACCCCTCCGGGGGCCTGTGCTCACTGCCCAGGCACGCCATTGGGGCACCTCAACTCTCCTTCCTAACCTGACCTCCATCTAAGCCCAGAGCCCTGCAGGCCTCCTCCTCACCCTGCCAGGCACAGCCGGTGGACAGAATCCATTCTGACTCCAGGCCAGCACCTATACCTTGGACCCTCACCGACTTTAGGTATGGGGACCCCTTCCTGCTCCAAGCCTTGGGGTCCCTCCTGTGCCTGCCCTGGTCCTTGGGATGGACAGGGGCTGCCCAGGGAGGGGAGTGAGTGATGGATACTGCTCCTGGCAGAAGATGGGGGCCACGGGGCAGGGAGACTGGGTGGTCGGGTGCCTGTGCATTCACAGAGCCTCCAAGACAGCCTCAGGAGCACAGGGCAGCACTGGCCAGGTGGGCTGTGGGGTGAGCAGTGGGGCCAAGGCTAAGGTGCAGGTGAGCGTGAGGGATTCTTACCACATTTGGAAAGCTGCCCCGTCATCATTTCCATACAGTTAGTGGTGTCTGGAGCACAGAATGGAGAGAGGAGGGAGGGAGAGAGTGAAAAAGGCTGCCCACTCCTACCTGACCGGCTGGCCACCTGCAGCCTCTGGCAGGGCCCAGAGGGGTTGGGCCCAGATGGGTGGGGCCAGGAGTGGGCAGGGCCCAGACAGGGAAGATCTAGGACCAGGCGGTGCTGGGATGGGCAGGGGCACAGGGCTAGGCCCTGAGGGCAGGGCTTAGAGCAAGGACAGAGTTAAGCTAGTGGCAGGGGTCAGAGCAGGAATCGCCTGCCTGCAGTGGGGCGGGAGCCAGGTGGCAGTGGAAGATCTCCCAGCAGCCAGAGCCAGAAGGCAGGACGTAGCCCTGTCCTGGGGTCTGCCTGGCTGCCTTCTGCTCTGTTCCCTGCCTGCCTAAGGACAGACATACTGCTCTGGCATGGTTTACACTGCCCCCTGTGCATCTTCCCACTCTGCCACTCAGGCACTGCATGGGGTGGCTCCCACTCACCCCTCAACTTGTCTTGGCCCCCCTTCCTTGTCCTTCTCCTGCCCTCTGCTGAGCCTGGAAGTGTCCTGCTGGCAGGGGCCAAGGCTAGGGTGGTAGCAGAGCCCTGGGGTGGGAACTGTCCCTCCAAGCCCTCCCTGGGGCCTGCAGACAGATGGACATGTGCATGTGGCCTGCTCACTAGGGGCCTCTCCGCCTCCCCACCCCCACCCTGGGTTGGGTTCCCTGTCAGAGTGGCCACCAGGGTCCCGGAGGACAGGAGGTTCCTGAGGAGCTGCATTTGTCCCTTCTGTGAGGGACAAGCTCTGGAGCTAAGTCACTGAAGTATGGAGGAGGACGCCAGGAAGGGCTGGGAGACAGGAGACCCATGGCAGGCAACAGTGGGACAGGCTGAGGTCCCAGGTCCATAAGGGGACAGACAGGGTCCACAGTGAGCACCCAACAGTCTGAAGGACAGCGCTCAACAAAGGCCAGGGCTGAGGTTGGGGCTCTGCTCATGGTGATGCCAGGAACAGAGAAGGGCCTCAGCAGCTGAGTGGCCCCACCTGGGCTTCATCTGCCCCCAGACACACCCACCCTTCCAGAGCCGCCTCGGCCTGTTGTCCTCAGCTCAGTCACCCAGCACTGCCTGCTGCGTCCAGCCTCCGTTTCCCTCTGCTCTATGGTGGGGCCTGGCCCTTAGGAGGCACAGGCTGCTCAGGTCGACGGCACGTCCCCCTGCCCCCAAACAGTGCCTGCCTGGGCACCTGGCCCACCCTGCTTCCTGCCCACTGCTGGCTGGCTCCCAGGAGTGGGGGCTCCCTGGAGCCTGGGCCAGGGCTAGGGCTGTCACCGTGGGGTGACGAGGTGCATGTTGGAGGCACATCCACAGATGATGCGAGGAAGATGGAATGAGATGGGGGCAGGGTTAAACAGGACCTCCAGGACCCCACACACGCACAGAAGTGATGGACAGGCCCCAGCTGTGGAGACAGCAGGCTGGGAAAAGGGCCCAGTGAGACCCAGCTGGCTGTGGGGCTCAGAGAGGCTGGGCTTGGGCTGTTTTGTGTCTCCAAGGCCCCAACCCCCTTGCATGACTCACAATGACCCCATGCATACACTCAGCAAACCCTTGGCTAACAGACAGCCATGCACGTGCCCAGGTCCTGCCTCCTGGGGCCCACACGCGTGTGCCATGCACAGGGCCAGGTGTGCAGCTGTTGCCTCTCCCCACCAGATGCCAGTGGCCTGGATGCCCCTGCTGGCCAGGGCCTAGCAGCCCTCCCCTGAGTACCCTGCTCTGCGGCCAGGTCCCTGTGCTGCTCAAGGCAGGGCTTCAGGTAGTCAGGAGCTGCAGGGAGATGGGGAGCCCCAGCCCTCTTAGGGTGCTGTGTGGCAGGGAGCCCCAAGGGGCAGGGCCTTGGTCTCTACTCCCAGAGCCTGCTCAGGTTGCCCCAGTGTCCAGCTGCCTGGGTGCTGGGCCCGCTGGCCTGTCCAGGGCCAGAACAGACGAGTGGGCATAGGGTGCCCCTCTCAAGGCCAGCCTGGCTCTTGCCAGGCCCTGCCCGCAGCCCCTCCCCACCCCGGCAGCAGGCCGGACACCTTACCTGCCAGCGTCAGAGGCTACTCTCGTAGCTGGTGGCCACCTTCTGGCCCTTAAGCCCAGCACCCCAGCTTAGTCCTGGCACTGGCGGGGGGGGTTCTACAGTGGACAAGAGGCACCTTTCAGTGTGCTGCAGCCCGCTGTGCCCGGGGAGGGGCCCTGCTTCCTGAGCCGTGCTGGGCCCTCACACCTCCCATCCACACAGCACCACTGGCCACGCCCCACTCGCTAGCCACAGGTGCCCTAGCTGAGCCTCCGCCTCACCTGACAGGTGCTGGGCAGACGGCTGGTCATGGGTGCTCAGCAGCTGGGCCTGGATGGTCTCCACCACCCTCTTGAAGCGGCGGCTGGGACCTGGGGGAGATAGGGGTCATATCCCTGTGCCGCACAGCCATCCAAAGCTGCCCCCGGCCACAGGCTCACCTGAGAGCAGAGTGAAGGTGACAGAGTAGATGCCGTTCTCCTTCTGGGCCTCACCACCCTCAGTGTAGGTGATGTCCACCTGGAACTTGACCGGCTTCTGGAACACGGCTGGGCCCCCCGTCGCCTTGTACTCAGCCCGGAAGCTCGTCTGGGAGATGACGCTGTGGCTGAGGCTGGGGATCTGAAGAGCACACAGCGCGCAGCATGAGTAGAGCCGGCCCTCCTGGGAGGCAGCCTGGGAGGCAGCCCTGCAGCTCTGCCCTGCTCGACACAGAGAATCCAGGCCGCAGGCCCTGTGCTCCTGAGCCTGTTTCCAGATCTGTGAGGCAGGCGTGGTGCAGGCAAGACTAACAGAGTCACTTTGTCCCCAGCCCCCGCCTGTCAGGAGCATGCAAACTGTGGCCCTGGGGTCTGCGGGAGGGCCTGTGGGGAGGGCCTGCAGGGAGGGCCAGGAGAACCCCTGCAGCCTGAGGCTGGGGAGCAGGAGCTAAGGGGAGCATCAGAGCACCCCACTAAGGGTGCAGACTTTGTCCCCTGCCCTGGGTCTTCTGGAGCCCAGGCACACAGGGGCTGAGTCCTCCCCAGCTCAATCAGACCCTCAGTGCTGAGCAGCATGGGCAGAGCCATGGGAGACAGGCCACACCAGCACATGGCCTCTGGCCAGCACTGGGAGGGGACCAGGGCCCTGGCTCTGTGTGACGCCGGGCTGGCGACCCAGGAGCAGCATGCAGGGACGTGGTAGATGGGGCTGGGAAGGGGACAGGCCCAGGCCTGAGAGCAGTGAGGGACTGCAAGAGAACAGGTGTCTTCTGCAGCCTGAAACCCAGCTGCTCTCCCAGGCTGGGCCTCCCTGGCAGGGTTTTGAGCCCTCTCTGGGGCACCAGGGGAAGTCCTTAGCTGTAGACACACAGATAGGAAGGCTTGAGGGTCCCTCGGGCAGTGTGTCCAGTGGGGAAAAGCCACCCTGGGAGGT
>NW_026000001.1:6058981-6074872 GCF_001458135.2 Marmota marmota marmota
ACCGGCCCTGCGCACGCGGGATGGCAGACCCACAGCTGAGGTCAGGATGGCTGGTCACTCACCCGGGGACTGCTGAGTGGACTCGTGGACAGGCCTGAGGAGGCACCACTGATGGACCGAGACCTGGGGGGTGGCAAAGGACAAAACAGTGACTCGGCCAGGAGGGGCTCCTGCTCCTCTCCCCAGGTGGACCACCAAGAGGCCTGGAGACCCAGCCCAGAGCCCCCAGGCCTTGGGGCCTGGTTCACACCTGCCAACCCTAAGAGGTCCCTGGATGCACAGCTGTGCCTAGGATCACCCTGCTGACCTCACCCATCAGCACCCAGTGTGCAGCTGGGGTCCCTGGGGCTCCTCCCCACACACAGGAACCACCAGCAGCCCAGGCCTGGCACAGGATAAGGTGCCCAGAGGGCCTCAGCAAGGTCTGCAGGCCCCTGGGTAGATGGAGGGACGAGGGGCAAGGTGGAGGCTTGCTGTGAACTGGGTCCAGCCCCATCCTTGCCAAGCCTCCTGTTGGGTGAGCTGCTGCCTGAGCACGGACCCCAAGGCTGAGCTGTCACAGCGACGGGTGTGTGGATCACCAGCTGGGCACTAGCCCAGCCCTCCACATCCACAAATGTCCACAAGAGACGCCTGCGGCCAGCCCAGAGCCCTCCTCTTGCACCATCACTGCCCCACTTGGCTGAAGACCGGCCAGGCACAGCAGAGAGCCCATGTGTCCACCACCACAGGTGAGCAGCTGCCTGAGGGCAGGCACAGGCCTTGGCCCCACCACACCAAAAGAGAGGACAAGCAAAGGCCATCTCACCCCTGGGCAGCGGCACCTGCCATCCTTAGAGGAGGGAAATGGGGGCAGGGGTGGCAGCCACAGGAGAGAAGAGGACAGGAAAGAGTAAAAGACCATCCCACATTGCCCCCAGTGTGCCCACTGCTGGCCAGCCCGGCTGCAAAGGGCCTCCCGGCCCATACCGAGGACTGGCTCCTAGGCTCAGGAGCTACTGAGGGCGCCAGCACCCTGGCCACCCTGGCCCTTGCCTGGTTCCCAGCTGGCCCCCGGGCACCTGTGGGAAGGGCCCCGTGGCAGCAACCTGCAGGTCTCCCCACCTGACTGCCAAGGGAGAGGGAGGCAGCGAGACCCTCTGCCAGGAGCCTGCCTGGGCCAGCATTGGGCAAAGCCCAGGTGCAGAGAGGGAGCCCGGCCCCAAGGAGGTGTCCAGGGAGAGGGGGTGCCCTGGGGGCAGCAGCCACGAGCAAGCAAGATCAGGGCCCGGGCTCCCCAGGCCAGCCAGGAGCTTGCCACCTGGCGCAAGGAGAGCAGAGGAGCTGCGGCAGGGCTGGGGCTGAGCAGGCCTCCTGCCTGGCCCCCGGACACTGAGCTACAACTGGCACGTCAGGAAAGGCGCGGTCCTGAGGACAGTGGAGGGGGGTGCAGGGTGAGGGAGGGGCCAGGGCACAGGCAGGCTCCACAGGGACGAGGCCCAAGGGGCCAGAGCTCTGGGAGGCAGCTCTGCAGGCAGTGCCCCCACCCAGGGTGTCAGCCACCACCTGCCAGCACAGGGGAACGGGGTGGCTGATCCCAGCCCTTGTGGGCAGCAGGGCCACAGCAGCCAGTGCCAGCCAGGCCCACTGGACCAAGGCCAAGCGCCGGCAAAAGGGAGGCCTCCCTGCTGCCACGTGGGGCTCCTAGGGTGGGGAGCATAGTGGTGCCCCCCACCCTGGGCCTGTGTACGCACCGTGTGCGGGTCTTTCCCCCGGGCTGGCCATCAGCCTTGCCCCAGCAAACCCACCCCTCCTGGGCCACAGCACAGCTGGCCATGCTCCTTCCTTGGCTGGCTGGACATTCCATTCCCAGAGAGCAGGGGTCAGGAAGCGTCTGCAGCCCAGCCCAGCCCCGCCTCCAGGCCCTGCCTGTGCCTGCCTGGCCAGGCAGGGGCTGTGTGTCTGGGGCTGGGAGGGCGGACGGACGGGCAGGGTGTGTACCTGTCTTCTTTGCTGAATTGGGGATGGGCTTCAGCGATATCCAGGCTTTTACTGAACATTGCTTTACTACAGCAGGAACAAAGCGAGAAAACAGAGTTACTGCCACGGCCACACGCACGCAGGTCACTGCCAGGCCCGTCTGCCGCCCGGGCCACACGGGCGAGACCTCCACACAGCTCTGAGGTAGGGCATGACCTGACAACCCCAGACCAGCACACAGAGACGGCGAGAGAGGACGGGGCAGGAGCCACAGCAAGCCTGCCTGAGCAGCCTGCTGGGCAGGGTGGCCAGGCCTCGGGGGATGCCCAGCCCCCACCCCAGCCCCAGGACCCCTGCAGTCCTGGCCAGTGGCCCCTGCGGCCCAGTGCCAAGAGGCCAAGCCAGAAGCTAAAGCAGGCTAGGTGTGCCAGGCCAAAAGGCCTCTGAAACCCTGGGGCAGTCCCACCCCACAGCAGCCAGGCCTGGGGGTTGGGGCAGGAGTTCAGGCCATGCAGGGTGGGAAGGGCTCAGGTTGGCCCCCAGCCTGCCCTGCAAGGCCCAGGGAAGGTGATGGCCACAAGAGCAGAAGGCATGCGCTCAGGCTGCTGGGAGGGTCCTGCAAGGAGCAGCATGCCTACAGCAAGCAGGACACCAGAGGAGACCCTGGCTGCCCCAGGCTGGCAGCTGGTGAACTGGAAGGAGGACCCTGAGGGCTGGCACCCTGGGGTTGAAGGCCCAGCCAGCCCTGATCCCTGGTGAGGGCCTGGGGCCAGCACTGAGGTCTGGCAGTTTATCCTGATGGCCACCCAGCTGCCTTGTGTTTCCGCAGTTTCTGGCAAGTTCCTCTGGTGAGGCCCTTGGCACCCCACTGCCCACTAGAGAGAGGGGGCAGTGGGGTGCTGGCCCAGACCCCAAGGCTGAACAATGACAGCCAGGGCTGATGGGACTCCAGGCCCATGTCTGTCTCACACAACTAGGACTCCCACCTGGGGAGGGAAGACTGGAGACCCCTTCTCAGAGGCCACACCTAGCATCTCCCACAGCTCCGTCCCACCCAGGCAATGCAGGTTCTGGGCACCCTTTCTCCCTCCAGGGGTCCTACGGGACACACACCCACTCAGCACTCCCCCAGATTCCACATCCCTGGCCACGACACTGCCACTGGCCACCCACAGAGGGTCAAACATCAATGAGGGACAAGCCTTCTGGACTGGCAGCTTTCAACATGGCTTGATCACAGGACAGACCAGCCCAGCCCAGCCCAGCCCAGCCCAGCACAGCTCAGCCCAGTTCAACCCAGCTCAACCCAGTTCAGTCCAGTTCAGCACAGCTCAGCACAGCTCAGCACAGCACAGCCCAGCTCAGCCCTGCTCAGCCCAGCCCAGCCCTGCTCAGCCCAGTTCTGCTCTGCTCAGCCCAGCCCAGGCCAGCCCAGCCCANGCCCAGCCCAGCTCAGTCCAGCTCAGCTCAGCCCAGCCCAGCCCAGCCCAGCTTAGCCCAGTCCATCTCAGCCGAATTCAGCCCAGCTCAGCCCAGTCCAGCTCAGCCCAATTCAGCCCAGCTCAGCCCAGCTTGGTCCAGCTCAACTCAGCCCAGTTCTGCTCAGCCCAGCCCAGCTCAGCTCAGCCCTGCTTAGCCCATCTCAGCCCAGCTTGGCCCAGCTTGGTCCAGCTTGGTCCAGCGTAGTCTAGCCCAGCCCAGCTCAGCCTAGTGGAGCCTGATCAGCCTAGTGTTGGGCGGCCCAGCTCAGCAGACAGGTGTGGCCCAGCCTGCCCTTCCCATCCTCTCACGTCCTTCTGCTCAGCTCGGATGCCTTCCGGTCCCCATCAGGGCTGCATCCCTGCCCACGGCCCCTTTTGGCTTTCCACGTCCATGCCCTGCTGTGTGTCCTCTGGTACCTCTCCCCTCACCTTCTTGGTCTGGAGGCCTCTTCTCCATCCTGAGTTTCTAGGAGTGCCCAGGCCTGGCGTTGCTGTCCACGTCTGAGGAGGACAGGAGGCCATAGAGCGTCGCAGTCTACGTGCTCAGGCCTCTGAGCCCTCCCCCCTCTTGGCCTGGTGGCCCTGGGCTGTGGTCCACCCTCATGGCCATTGTCTGCCTGCTCCAGAGGGACTGTGCCAGGGCAGGAGCTCAGGCTTGCTCTAGGCCCAGGCTGGAGGGCTGTGTCCTCAGCAGCCCTCTGCCCCACTGTGGACCCTTTGCCCAGGGCTGGGGCAGTCTGGGTGCTTGGGGCCCCACTGGGGAGGGGCTGTATGACTGTATGTCTGGCCCCCACGGGGGTCACTCGCCCACTTCCTGCTCCACCTCCATATTGTGGCCGCTCACCTCCTCCACGTCATGTCTGGTCTGTGGTCTGGTTGTGGTGGGGACAGGTGTGTGTGGCTTGGGCTGTGTGACCCCACAGGCCGTGGTGAGACTAGGGCTCTACATGACTGGCCACAGTGCTGGGCCGGGGGCCAAGATGCAGGACAGGAGAGACGGAAATCCACACAGAGGCTCCCAGACTCTGAGACAGAGATGGACGGGACAGAGTCTGGGAGGAGCACTGAGGGCCAGCGGTGCCTGGACCCCAAAGCATAGGGCTGGCCAGAGGGGGCCACGGCCAGGGAGGCCTCGAGAAAGAACTCTGGGCACAAGTGGGCATCAGGTGGCTCTGGGCCCTGGGGCGGGAGAGTCAGCTCTTTTGGGGGACTTGGAAGCGCTTCATAAGCAGGGCCTTGGGAAGTGAGGGGAGAATGGAGGGCCCTCTGGCTGTGAGGTCCATCAGGGGACTGCTGGAGGGGGTGGGAGGCGCCTGGGGTCCTGGAGGCTCGTTGCTGTCAATGGGGGCGCTGTGGCTGCCTGTCTCGGTCACCTGGCTGCTGTGAGAAAACACAGCCAGCCTGCTCAGAGCACACTGACTTGTTGCAGTCCTGGTGGCTGATGACCATGGTCAGTGGTCATTCCAGCGAGGGCTGCTTCTTGATTCGTAGATGGCCACTGTGTGGGGCCTGTGGTCAGTGTTGCTCATTGTGACCCAGTCGCCTTCCAGAGGCCCCCAATCCCAGCCTTTCAGCTGAGGGCTTTGCCAACCTAAGTCACAACAGAGACCCTCCAGCGGTCACCAGGAAGGAGCGCTGCCATGGCCCATGGTGGGCGGTTCAAGAGGCCAGGAGGGCCGGGTTGAGGCAAGCAGGAGGGTGTGCGGGTGTTTGAAAGCTCCTGTGGCCGCTGGATCAACAAAGTGGCATCACCCGGGCTGGACAGAAGGGTCTTTGTGGGTTGTGGCAGCTCTGGGCAGCGCTGGGATTGGCTGAGTCTGTCGTGTTCGCCCAGGTGACCCTGTGTGACAGCCCTCCTTGGTGGCCTTCCCTGGTCCCGTGGTCAGAGTCTGCCAAGGTGCCAGCCTTCAGTTTCAGCATCTACATCTCCAGGGGACATGGGCATTCAGCCCGCTGGCCCTGCCTCTGCCCTCTCTGTGGCTGGTTAAAAGGACTTTGCCCCTGGATTCAGGGCCCATCGACCCTGACTGCATCTGCAAAGGCCCTTCTTCCAAAGGGGTGATTCCCAGGGTCCAGGACATGAGTGCCTCTCTTGTGGGCCAGGGAGAGAGTGAAGAGGAGGACCCGGCAGGGTGTGCTCTCGTCCTGGGAAGCAGGTCTCGCGGGCTCCACACGCGGGCTCTGGACCCTGGCTGCGGGTGGTCCAGTTCCCTGGGTGCTCTGGAACGAGGAGACCAGCTGACTTGCTCCGGGCTGCGGGAGCTACAGCCCATGTCTGTGTGACGGCGTCCCACTCTGGGGCTGTGGAGTCTCACGCTCTGGGGTGTGAGTCAGAGAAAGAAGACACTGGCTTTGCCCCTGGGATGCCCTCGGTCCAGCACACAGGAGGAGGTGCCCAGCTTGGAAGGAGAGCCTGGCAGGCCACGGGCTGGGGCGGGGCCTGGCTTCTCCAGAGCGTGTGTCTGTGGGGGTGGACAGGGGCTGTGGCCTGGGCAACTTTGGAAGCCCTCCTGTTCGGAGCAGCTCTCCTGTCTCAGACGAGCCTCCCCAGCCTCCCGCCTCCCAGTGCTGCTCTTCTGCCCAGAGTGGGGTCTGGTGCTACCCAGTTTGGCTGCTCCAGGGGCCCATTTCCATCCTGGTTCAGAGTTCATGTGACACTGGACCTGCTGCCCTGCTGCAGGTCCCCCTGTAGGGCCACTGCCATGATGATCACAAGGGTGTTTGGTCACTTGGCCTCCGAATGGTCTAAAGAGTTCACAGCCCTCAACCAGGGCTGGGGCCCCACCCTCGTGTCCTCCTACTGTAGCTGTCCACCACTGAAACTTTTCTTCACGTTATTGGCTGCTGGGTTTTTCCTTCTGTGAAGGACCCATTGCTCATCTTTCTTGTTTTTTTTTTTTTTTATTGGTTCCAGAGTGCTCTTTGTTTCTGAAGGAAGTCTGCCCTTTGTTGTATGTGTTCATGGATTCTCCCCACCATTTTTCGTGGTTCTGGGGATCAAACCCCAGGCCTCATGCATGCTAGGCAAGCGCTGTACCTCTGAGCTATATCTCCAGCCCTTTGTTTTTTTTAAAGTTTATGTTAATTTGTTCTGTTTAGTTAGGTGTGACAGTAGAATGCGTTGTGACACGTTGTTCACAAATGGAGCACAACTTCTTCTTCCTCTGGCTGCACCCGGGGCGGTCACTCCAGTGGTGTCATCACACCCGTCTGCAGGGCAGGAGTGTCCGTCTCATTCTACCTCCTCCCCATCCCCACAGCCCCACCCCTCCCCGCACTCCCCTCTGCACAAGCCAAAGCTCCTTCATTCCTCCCTCCCTCCCACCAACTATGGCTGCCCGGTTCTTTTTATTTTGAGACAGGGTCTGCTGATGTTGCCAGGCTGGCCTTGAACTGGTGTCCTTCTGCAGCCTCCTGGGTAGCTGGGGGGACGGGTGTTCCCCTTCACTTTTGTTGGGCTCCACAGAGACCCCGCAAGCAGCTTTCCAACTGGGAAGCCACTTGCCTGGCTGAGGAGGGCACAGCCCCCGCCACCTCGGTCCTGGCCACTGGCTGTGCCCTGTGCCCGGCTCAGTCTCCTTGGCCACCAGTATTCTTCCCAAGGATGATGGTGGCCAGCCCCTGGTGGCCCTGGCTCACCGAAGGTCACCTCTCAGCTAAGTGAGTGTCCAGGCTGGCTGTGGGGCCGGGGCCAGGGATGGGCCTTCTGCAGAGTCAGGGTGGATGGACTGAGGTCCTGGGAGGCCCCACAGCCTCGTCTCCTTGGTGACGGCATCCGAGCTCCCAGACTGCTGCTCTGACCAGGGCATTGGCGCTCGCTTGGCCCAAGGTGGGGGTTTTCCCTCACAGAGGAGGGGACGTGAATCTGGGCTGGAGGCCAGAGGTGTGGACAGCTCAGGGACTGGTGTTGAGGGCTCTCACAGAGGACAGCTGCTTGACTGGACTCCTCCTTTCCCTCTGGCCCTCGTCCACGTCCTTGGAGTGCCTTCCTCCGGCCACCCCAGGGTGACCACAGACACTTCCCTAAAGCATGCTCAGGAGGCCTGGGCCATGGCAGGAGCTTTACTGAGAATCCTGGGTGGGAACAGGACTGCCAGGTGGAGGTGGGCGAGGCTGTGGGCAGGAGGGGACCCCTCTCCAGGCTGTGGGACCCCTCTGCCCAGCCCAGGGGACTGGGCTGGCTGCCTCCCGTGGTGGGGACCATGGCTCTGGGCCTCAGTGTGTTTTCTGGTTGTTGGGGGCCATCCTGAGGACTGTGGGCCTGGGTGAGTCCCGGCGGTCAGCGCCCATCCTGCGGCCAGGAGCCCTCTGCCGAAGGGCCAGGCGCTGTTCTGGGCTGGTCTCAGAGTGGGTGAGGTCTGTGATTGATGGGCTGTCTTGGGGAACCTTGGGGCTGAGGAACGTTCTGGACTCTGGTGCGCTGGTACTTGGGCCCCAGCCCTGGCCCTGACAGGGTGGGTCTGCTCCCTCCTCCCACCTGGGCAGAGCCGCAGCCCCAGGAGGCTCAGACGCGGAGGCCCGGCTGCGTGGCGGGGTGTCCTGGCTAGGCCCCCGGATGGAGGATGTTGGCGTAGTCGTGCAGGGCCTGGGGTGTGCTCCGCAGCTCTGCGGAGAAGACCCACTTCACCTGGGGAGAAGGTGTGTGTGAGGGCAGCCGTAGCTGGCCCAGGGCCTTCTGGGCCCCACCCGCCCAGGCGCCAGGCCCCACCTTGAAGAGGGTGATGGTGGCACCGTAGCTCACGCTGAGCAGGAACAGGGAGATGAAAACACAGGTGCTGGTCCACAGCCCGTCCAGCTCGGCACTCTCCAGCTCCTCTGTGCACAGGTCCTGCAGGTCTAGCTCTGGGAGGACGGGCCAGTCAGTTCTCCCGGCCCAGGGAACCCCCACTGAGGCCCCCAGGAGAGGAGCTCCCTGCCCGGCCTCATATGGGACTTCCCAGAGCCCCCCGTCAGCCTTGGAGGGCTGGAGGCCCAAAGCCCACCAAGTCAGCTTGCAGCTCAGGGGATCCCGGTCTTCTGCCCACTCCTGACCTTGAGTCTGTGCTCTGCCCCACCAGGCCCGGAGGCCTGGCCTGTTCCTCTCCCTCTCCTTCTCCTATCTCTCCTGGCCCCAAACTTGGCCCCATGCACCCCTCCCAGAGAATGCTGGGCCCTCATGAAGGGCTCTGACCCCAGGAGTCTTGGTGACAGTGACAAGTCTCTGAGGGCTGGCCCAGTTGAACAGACTCTGAGCCCAGGCCTGTGGGGTCAGAGCAGCCTCCTGGTCTGGGGGATGGGCCCTTGCCCTCTCTGGGACCTTCACCAATTTGCTCGGCCTCATGCCTGTCTCTGGTCACCTGAGGTCAGTGGCCCTCCTCTATCACAGCCTGGGGTTGGGCTGGGTGGGCCTGGGGCAGGCCCTGGGTGCTGGGCCCACTCCTGTGCTCCTGCTCTGAGGAGGGCCTGGTGGGAAGGTGCCTGGGTGGGGAGGCATCTCCCTTGCAGAGGGCCGTGTGCCCTCCGCCTCCCGATGCCCTCTGTGGCTGTGTGGGTATGCACAGGCCCAGCTGGCTGTGGCTGTGCCTGTGATGGGGCCTGGGTGCACATGATGGCTCTAACCGCTTGTCCTCCAGGCTCTGGGAAGGGCGTGCATCCTGCTCTGGGCTTGTGGTGGACCAGGAGAGCTCAGACACTTCTGCTGTGTGTCCATCTCCCTGTCTGTGGGGTAGGGCCGCCAGGGAGGGGTGGGCCGGGGAGGCTGGGGCCATAGGGGGAGGTCTTGTGGGGGCACTGGGATCCCAGCTGAGGTGTGAGTTTCCCTTTTTGTCTTGGACCTGGGAGCCTGGCTGTGTCGAGGGAAGGACTTGGAGTGGTCTGCGCATGGGCAGCCATGGGAGGCCAGGGCCAGGCCGTCCTGAGCACATGTGACACACTGTTGGGTGGGTGCTGTGAGCCCCGCTGCAGGTGCAGGGTGCTGCTGCAGGTGCCTAATGCTGCATGATCAGTGTGTGCCCCTCTGCGGCCAGCACGTGTGGCACAGGGGCATGTGACTGGACATACGTGTGTGTGGCTGGTGTCTCCTTGTGTGGCTGTGGCTGGAGTGAGGCCAGCAGCAAGGCTGAGGACAGTGGGTGCTGACCCATGTGTGACCGTGCAGCAGGACAGTCAGGGCGTGGGGGTGAGTGGGCTTGACCCCTGGCCCCGTGCACAGAGGGAGGCAGAGGGCTGTCTGGGGTCTGCCTCTGGCAGGGACACCTGGAGGTGTGGGGTCTTGTCTCTCCAGGGACAGAGCTGACATCTCCTGGGGTGCTCACCCTGGCCCACCGAGGACCATCTCCTCCGACTCTGTGACCCTCTTTGGGGGCAGGGTCTCTGTGCCGAGCCCCATCGTGTGGTGTGCTATTTGACAGACACCCCCACTGCTGCCCCAGCCCCTCTCAGCCCCTCTTTTGGGGCGCCCTTCTGTGGAAGATGATTCTGCCCTGCAGCCCTGCCCTCCCCAAGAATGGGCACCCAGGGCTGTGAGCAGGCTTTGCAGAGTTTATTAGGGTGGCTTCCTGGTGCATCACAACAGTGGACAGGCCTAGTGGACAGGCCTGACTGGCCTCCCTTCCTGCCCTGCTGGATGAGCCCTGTGGGGAGAGGCCGGCAGGGTGGCTTCATTTACCAGGGCTCTTGAACACGGTTTTCTCGAGGGTTCTCCGGCCAGGAAGTGCCTCGTGGACCACGCGGCAGGTGAACTTGGTATTCAGCGCCCAGTCTGCCTGGGTGATCTCTAGGCGGCTGAAGATGAAGAAGGAGGGGTGGGAGGTGTTGGTCTTGAGGGGCGCTGTGGTGCTGTGCTGGTCATGGTGGATCTGCCCGTTGCGAAGCCACTGCACCGAGATGTCCACGGGGAAGAAGTTCTGGATCAGGCAGGTGAGGGTGAGCTTGTCCTGGCCCCCTCGCTCCTCAGGTGGCAGGAACACGTAGACCTCGGGGGCCATGCGCTTGCCTGTGGACAAAAGGTGTCAGCCCAACCTCCACCCTCTCTGACCACTAGGGAGGCCAGCCCACCTGCCCAGGCCCGTGACTTGCCGGGGGCCTTGGTGATGGACCGAACGATGGGCTTGGGCAGCTCAGGGTGTGTCACCGTGCAGCGGTAGGTTTCGCCATCGATCCAGTCCTTGGCGTCCACTGGCAGGGTGGAGACGATGCTGAATGTAGCGTTGAGCTGCTTGTTGGCCTTCCAGGGGTCGGAGGTCACTGGCTTCTGGCTGTCCCGGGTCCAGACCACTGTCACGCCCTCTTTGCTTTCCAGGTCTACCACCAGACAGGTGAGCTTGGGCGCTGTGCGGACGTACAGGTCCAGAGGGCTGGGCGGGATCAGGTAGGTACTTATCCCTCGTGGCTCGTCATCTGTGGGGTGGGGAGAGGCAGCATGAGGCCCCCGCTCAGCCGCCTCTGGCTCCTGGGTGTCCAGGTGTCAGGGCAGGAGGGGGCCACACCTGTGCACTTCTGGGCATGGGCCCGGTAGTTGAAGCCGTGGGTTGTGACCTGGCACGTGAAGATGCTCTCTGACATCCAGTCTTCCTGGGTGACATTGATCTTGCTGTGGGTGGAGGCCAGCTTGCCTTCCTGCGTGGGTGGGGCAATGGATGAGGCCGTTTTGAAGAGTGGCTTCTTGTCCTTCAGCCAAGTGACCACGAGGTCACCCGGGGTGTAGCCAGAAATGAGGCAATAGAGCTGGATGATGGAGTGAGATCCACTGGGGTCACAGGCTGAGTGGAAGAGCGTCACATCGGGGCCGGTGAAGTTGGAGAGCAAGCAACCTAGGGCAGAGGTGTGAGCCGTGAGGTCCCCTGAGCTGCAGCTTCCTCCTCCAGGCACCCCCGGCCCCCGCCCAGGTCCCCAGGCACACTGCGTGCTGCCCTGCTTTGGTCCTCCCCATCCCAGCTGGGCACATTCGAGAAGTCCCTGCTGCTGTGACTGCTTTCTCCTGTGGTGGCTGCAGCAAGCCTGGCCCCGCTTACCTTGGACGGTCTTGTTGACCTGGGATGTCGACGATGGAGCATGGCGCACGCTGCAGGTGAAACTCTTCCTGGCCCACTCCTCTGTGCCGGACACGGTCACCTGGCTGGTTCTGGCCAGGAGGCCGGAGCTGAGTTTGGCGGTGGGGAAGTTCAGGGTGCTCACATTCAGGGAGCCTGTGTCCCAGGTCACAGTCACTGGCTCTGGGAAGTAGCCTGTGACCAGGCAGCCCAGCGACACGGAGGTGGGCTTGCTGCAGCAGGAGTGCAAGGGGAAGACGGACGGCTTCTGGATGGAGGCTGCAGGACAGGGTCCAGGTCAGGCCGGCCTCAGACTACCACGCGACCCAGACTGGGGGCCCTGCTCCAGCCTAGGGGCCAGATGGCCAGGCCTGTGTAGGTCCAGTCCTGACTCTCTAACTCCACCTCTTCCTCCCAAGCCCCAGGCCCAGGTGCCATGGGGACCCCTGCACCCCACCTCACGGGCTGCAGGATCTACCCAGCCTCAGCCCTGAAGGCTGGGACAAAGGCTCTAGAACAGGAGAGGACCAGGCTGTTCCCCTAGGCTGAAGCCCAGGACCCAGACACCCCAGGAACCGGGGGCTGACCCAACCCCAGATCCCCTGGGACCCAGGGAACCAGAGACCCCAGCAATTACCAGATTGTCCCTTTGTCTCTACCTGTATCCCCCATGGGGGCTGGGGACCCAGAGTCTTCCCCGACTACTAGTCTTCCCCTTCCCCCATCCCAGAATCGTGGGCTTACCATGGGGAGTCCCCTCCCTCTCCTGAGCTCTGCTCTAAGAGGCCTCGGCTCCTCAGATGTGAGCCCCTGCCTGGCCCTCCAGACGTCTCAGCCCTTGCCTGCCCGTCCAGACTTCCCTGGGGCTCTGCCCCCCTGCCACCTCCTAGGGGAGGGTGGGAAGGCTGACCTTGACACCACAGGCCACCTCACAGGCCACCACAGTCCCACGCATGGTTCACACACACCTCTGTACCAGTCCCTGGCCTTGTCGCCAGCTGGGCTTGCTCACAAAACCAGCTCTAGGCTCCTAAAGCCCAGTGTCCAGCCCAGCTCAGTCCACCTTGCTCCACTCTGCCCACCCCATCTAGTGAGCATGGTCCAGTGGACTTTATCCAGGACAGCCAGAATCACTCCAGGGCAAACACACCGAGGACACATTTTGCCACATCCAGTTCAACGTGGCCTAACAAAGACATGATCAGCTCAACAAAGTGGAGTTCAGTACCAGTCAGCCCAGCCCAGCAAGCCTACCCAGCTCAGCCCAGCCCAGCCCAGCCCAGCCCAGCCCAGCCCAGCTCAGCCCAGCTCAGCCTCGACCAGCCAAGCTCAGCTCAGCCCAGCCCAGTTCAGCCTAGTTCAGCTCAGCCCAGCTCAGCCCAGCTCAGCCCAGCTCAGCCCAGCCCTGCTCAGCCCAGTCCTGCTCTGCTCAGCCCAGCTCAGCCCTGCTCAGCCCAGCTCAGCCCAGCCCTGCTCAGCCCAGTTCTGCTCTGCTCAGCCCAGCCCAGCCCAGCCCTGCTCTGCTCAGCCCGGCTCAGCCCTGCTCTACTCTGCTCAGCCCAGTTCAGCCCAGCTCAGCCCAGTCCTGCTCTGCTCTGCTCAGCTCAGCCCAGCCCAGTCCAGCTCAGCCCAGTTCAGATCAACCCAGCTCAGTCAGCCAAGTCACCCAGCCCAGCTCAGCTCTGCCTGGTCCAGCCCAGTTCAGCTGAGCCCATCTCAGCCCAGCTCAGATCAGTCCAGCACAGCTTAGTCCAGTCCAGCCTAGCACAGCTCAGCCCAGTGAAGCCCACCCAGCTCAGCTCAGCCCAGCCCCTCAGCCCAGTCCAGCCCAGCTCAGCCCAGCCAAGCTGAGTCCAGCTCAGCTCAGCCTAGCTCAGCCCAGCATAGCCTAGTCCATTTCAGTCCAACTCAGCCTGTGCGGTCCTGCTAGCAACCCCAGCACCGTGCAGTTCTGATCAGCCAGTGGCCTTGGCCCAGATCTCAGGACCAGTGGGAAGAGACGAGGCCAGGTCTAGAGCAGCCTAGGAGGGTGCTGCCTTGGTGTGGCACCCTAGGGCAGGCACGCACCTCTGGCCATGCTGGGCCATCTCAATGGCTCGCCGCGCAGGCACCGGGGAGCCGCCATCTGTCACGCTGAGCACCTCCATGGACTTGCGCTCGGGCCGCCGCTTGCCGTGCCGGTTCAACATCGGGGAGTCCACACGCTTCCGGGGAGGGTCTGTGTGCAGACAGGGGTCAGCCCTGGCTTCCAGCAAGCCCCAGGACGCAGCATGGGCTGGAGGCCTCATACCTATCTCATTCCTGGGGGGTAGGTCCTCGTCCTCATGGCTGGGGTACCGTTCTTTCCGGTCCAGGAGGAGGAAATAAATCATCTTTTCCTGGTTCTCCCTGTTTGGGGCGAGAGGCACCAGGAGGGTTGGCTCCCAAACACTCCTGGACAGTGTGCCTGCCCGTGGTCCAGGAGGACGCTGCCTCTGGCCACCTTCCCCAAAGCTGCCAGAGCTGGAGTGTGGAGCCCATGGCCAAGCCAGCCCCTCCTGCCCACCCAGGACATACTCCTCAGAGAGCAGGTCCTGCAGCAGCTTGTTGCGGTCTCGGAAGCAGCCCAGGGAGTGCATGCTGTCCAGCACGTCGGGGTCGATGTCCTCCAGGCTGGGCAGCGAACGGATCTGCACCTTTCGGGGGATGGGCTGCTCTGGCTCAGGCTCATTTTTGCCTCCTCTGTGGACAACACAGCACCAGGGGTCGCTCACTCCAGCTAGCCGGAGGCCACTCCACCCACCCTAAGGTGGCCAGGAGGGTGGGAGGCCCGCCCTCATCTGGGCCCCTGAGTCCTGTTGCTGTCTCTATGACCAGCCCCTGCAGGCCTCCTGTGTCCTGCCACACCAGCACAGGACAGCTGACAGCAAGGCTGGGGCAGCCCACGCTGGCCAGTGCCCTCCCCCCTCCTCACAGGCCACAGCAACAGGCAAAGCGGGCGTTAGTGGTCAGAGAAGCTACTTACATATACCATATGTGTTTCTGAATGTGCTCTAGCTACAAGGAAAGAGAGAAAGGGAGTTAGTACGGGGGCGCCCACGTTAGGAGGCAGGGAGAGCAGGAGCCGGGAGGCAGGGCGGGGCCCAGGCCAGCACCCCTGCCCTGCCTCCCCAGGTGCAGAGGGAGCCACCAGGGGAGGGGGCTGCCAGGGCAGGGCCTGGGAGGAGGGAGGCAGAGGAGCCAGCAGAGCCCTCCAGGCAAGTGCCCAGGCCAGGTTCTCCTGGATCCCAAGGGCAGAGAGGGAAAGCAGCCCAAGCCAGGAGGGCCAGGTGGCAGGGAGGGCTGGTGCAGTGTGGTCAGGAGGCCAGGCAGCCCCACTACAGCCCTTCTCCACAGATTCAGGGACAGCTTGCTTGGGGGAGAGAGACAGTCCCTCCTCCTGGAAAGGCCGGCCCAGAGGGCACTTGCTCCGCTCTATGCGCAATGGCCGTCCTGCCTGGAGGGCCCCTCGCCTGATGCAGCCACCTTCGGGGAAGGCCTCACTCTGCCCAGGGGCTTCCCCAGGACACCAGAGGCAGGACAGCAGTTAGGGAGATGCCCAGCGTGGTCACCAGCATTCCCCTGTCACACAGGCACAGGCCTGCCACCCACCTGAGCACTTGGGCATGCCCACACACACCTAGGCAAAACGGCCCTGACACACTCACATCTGTGCACACACCCACCTCTGTATAATCCCACACCTGGGCACACAGCCGAGCACACATCCCTGCACAGGCTCTCTCATATCTGTACACGCACACTCTGATATACACTCATACACCCGAGCACACCCATCTGGCATGTGTTCTCCCATCCTGTGCACAGGGACCCTGGCTCACACTGACCCACACCTGGCACACACACCCTGAATGTGCCACACACTAACCCACACAGGGCACCGGGCACACTCACTCCCACACCTGGCACACACACCCTGGATGTGCACACCCCTGGCACACTCCCACACCTGTGCACACATACTTGCATGCACTCTTCCACAACTGGGCACACCCACCCCTGGCACATGCTGTCCCACACCTGTGCACACTCACTCCCACCCCTGAGCACACATGCTCCTGGCACACAATCCTGGAACACTCACTCCCACACCTGTGCACACACCCATGGCACACGCTCTTCCACACCTGGGCACACAAACCCTGGCACACCTGACCCACACATGGCACCCGGCACACTAACTCCCACAGCTGGCACACACTCTCCAACACCTGAGCACACACACTCTTGGCACACTCACTCCCACCCCTGGCACACATGCCCAAGCGTCCACACACCTGGGCACATCACTGGTCCCCAAACCGCCCAGGCACTGGTGCGGTCACCCATGCACCCTGAGGAGCCCAGCCCCCTGGTGACTCCTCGGCCCAGCAGGCCACCGGCAAGGGGCGGGGGCTGCGCAG
>NW_026000001.1:6077043-6080421 GCF_001458135.2 Marmota marmota marmota
CCGGGCGGAGACGCTCCAACCTACCCACCGCCCCCTTCCACCACCGGCTGCAGCGCGAACTTACCCGGATCACCTCTGGGCAGGCATAGTGGGGGGATCTGCGGACAAAAGTGGTGGGTCAGCGAGCGGAGGCCCCGACCTGCCGTCCAGGCCCCGCTCCGCCCAGAGGCATTCCCCTCCAGCCCGGGCCTGGGAGGATGCCCAGCGGGCCCATGGCTCCCAAGGAAGCTCCCACGACCTAAATCCCCACATGCTCTGCGGGAGCTGAGGCCTGCAGCCCAGAACCACTGCCCATCCGTCTCCCTCCCCACCGCAGACAGAGACGCAGGGGCACCACTCACCCGCAGCTGGTCTCCAGGAGGCTGTCCCCCACCTGCAGGGACGCCATGCCGAAGTCTGCGATCCGGATGTTGTTCTTCTCGTCCAGCAGTAGGTTCTCTGGCTTCAGGTCCCTGTGGCTGGGGAGGGAGGCCCGGGCTTGGCTCGCCAAGGTCCCACACCCTCCACTGGGCTTCACAGACAGCCCTTGACCAACTGCAGCCCTCCCTCAAACCCCCATCCTGAGCTGGACCAACGGTGGCCAATGACAACCCGTGTGCCTGAGAGAAGGGGAGGTATCCTGGCCCAGCGTGCTGGGGTCCCGACAGTGGCTCTGAGTGCCCTGGGAGGTGCCCCAGGGAGCTGTGTGGACACTGGCCTCGGGCTGGGGCCGCACCATATGGAGTGACTGTGGCAGAAGTCCAGCGCGGAGATGATCTGCCGGAAGAACTTGCGGGCCTCCTTGGGGGTCAGCCTCCCCTTCTTCACCAGGTAGTCGAACAGCTCCCCCCCGGACACGTGTTCTAGCACCAGGTATCTGCAGGACAGGGGGCATCAGCAGCTGCACTGCCACATCCTGGCACGCACACCCTGGCCCTCTTGCGCAAGCCTAGGGAGCCCAGGGTCTGGGTGGAGGACAGGCTGGGTCTCTGGCGGACCTCCAAGCAGTGCAGGTGGGCTGGGCTCTGAGGGAGTGGTGCACGGGCGCTGCCCTGTCCCACCCTTCACACCTCAGTGGCCCCCATGCAGTGGGGAGGGCTGCCCAGTGCTGCCCCAGGGGCGGGGCCATGGACCAGCAGCTGCTGTGCAGAGGGGCCAGGGCTGAGGTCATGGGATGCCTGAGGAGACAGGGATCAGTGAGGGGGCACCAGGTTCAGCAGGTGGCCAGCACTGCCTCCCCATGGAGGGGGCTGTCCCATGCTCCTCTAAGCATGGCCTGTGAGAAGTGGACTCAGCATCCAAACAGAACTTGCTGGGACTGGCACAGCTTGATGCTCCTCTCCCTGCCTGCAGGCACTTAGCCACAGGGTAGAGCCCTAGGGGCTGGCTTCTCGATGGGGGCAGCAGGGGCCACAGGCAGTGTGGACTCTGGTGTTTGGTGACCTCAGGGGAGCAGCTGCAGTCCTACTCAGACTGGGGAGGGGCTCAGAACATGCTGTGTAGAGGCCCTTGAGGTGGGGCCTGGGTGAACAGATGGGGACAGCACAGAAGCGGGAGACACCCCCAAGTGGGTATGGGGCAGTGGCACCAAGGACAGGCTCAGCCTTGCGGCAGGAGGACCTGTCTGCACTGAGAAGGCGGACGTGTGGGCACTGGGTGGGACTCTGGGCAGGAAGGCTGGTCTGGGGAGTTGGCAGCATGTGGGGCAGGGCCCAAGCACTGGCCACGTGGTGCTCCGCAGGGCCTCAGAACAGCGACCCAGGTGAGGTTGGGAGTCCCTGGGAGCACACCTGGCTGCTCTGGCCTCCCCGTGGGCTCCTCCTTTCCCTGTCCTCTGTCTCTGGCCAGGCCGTGTCCCACCGGCTCTCCCCCGCCCTTCTCCCTGCTGGGAAGCCTCTCCAGAGTTGCCTTCCCATGCAGGCACCCGGCTCAGGCTTCCATAGGAACCCAGCAGAGGTGGGAGCCCAGGAGGAGTCCTGTGCCACAGGGACGTGAGCCTGGCCTGCCCCAACCCTGCCTGTGCCCCCACCTGCCCCCACCCTGGTAGGTCAGAGAGGGCAGAAGGACGAGGTGCAGCTGTCACCCCTGCTGGGCCCCTTGGCAGCCCCCCACATGGGTGAGAGGTCCAGGTGAACTCTGCCACAGCTTCCAGGTCTGTGGTGACAGACCCCAGCCACTGTACCCCATCCTCGACTGAGAGGGGCCCTTGGCTCTCCTGCCACCAGGTAAACACTCAGGGTTGGCCAGCAGTGCACTGTCCCCATTGGAGACGAGGAAATGGGGTCGAGAGAGCTCAGCAGCTTGCCCAGGACAGCATGATACTGCGTCTGCAGCAAGCCCTGGAGAGGTGGGCAGTGGGGAGGGGCTCCAGGCTTCAGGACGTCCAGCACCCTTCTGCATGCACCCCTTACCTGGCCTAGACCAGCACATGGAGCTCTGCAGGCAAGCTCAGTGAGGCCAGGCATGATCTATGCAGTGGACAGGGGAGCTGGGAGTCCCACCTAGGTATGCCAGGGTGGAGAGGCTCTGTGGCCACCATGGTGGTGACAAAGGTCAGCCAGCTAGGGACCCCAGGTCCCTTGAGGGAGACTGGTAGGTGGAAGGCCCAGTGGGGGTAGGGAGCTGTGGCCACCCTGGCAGAGGAACCACAAGGCTCCAGGACCACTGTTAGGAGGGTCCAAGTGCTCCTGCCCAACCCCTGCCCCTTTTCCAGGAAGTTTGTCCCAACCCCACAATGGCCTCAAGTTGATGGTTCTGTGAGTCCCATGGGTCTGGTTAAGAAGCAATGGCTTCTGTGGCCTGAGACAAGGCTCTTCCACTGCCCACCAGAACACCCACAGAGAGATCACAGAGGGTGAGGCAAGAGCCTGTGCTGCCAGCCACATGGCCTCTCCACAACCCATCCAGCCCACACTGCAGCCAGCACCCCATCACACAGCGCTCCAATCCAGCCAGCACAGCACTGCACTCCAGCCCACTACACTCCAGCCTGAGCTCCAGTCCAGCCAGCACTCCACTCCAGCCCATCACTCCACTCCAGCCAGCTCTGTACTCTAGCCAGCACTGCACTCCACCACAGCACTGCACTCCAGCCAGCACTCCACTCCAGCCCATCACTCCACTCCAGCCAGCTCTGTACTCTGGCCAGTACTCCACTCCACCACAGCACTGCACTCCAGCCAGCACTCCACTCACTCCAGCCCAGTACTCCACTGCACCCAAGATCCAGGCCAGCCAGCACTGCACTCCAGTCAGCACTGCACTATGCCACATCACTGAACTCCAGCCAGCACTGCACTCCACCACAGCACTGCACTCCAGCCAGCACTGCATTGCAGCCCAGCACTCCACTCCAGCCAGCTCTGTACTCCAGCCAGCACCTGTCTCTTATACACATCT
>NW_026000001.1:6081276-6109778 GCF_001458135.2 Marmota marmota marmota
AACCCTCCACTCCAACCAGCACTGCACTCCAGCCAAACACCGCACTCCAGCCCAACACCACACTCCAGCCAGCACCCCACTCCACCACCACTCCACTCCAGCCCAGCACTCCACTCCAGCCCAGCACTCCACTCCAGCCCAACACTCCTCTCCAGCCAGTACTCTACTCCAGCCCAACACTCCACTCCAGCCCAGCACTCCACTCCAGCCCAGCACTCCACTCCAGCCCAACACTCCACTCCAGCCAGCACTGCACTCCAGCCCAACACTGCACTCCAGCCAGCTCTGTATTCCAGCCAGTACTCCACTCTACCACAGCACTGCACTCCAGTCAGCACTCCACTCCATCCCAGTACTCCTCTCCAGCCCAGCACTCCAGCCCAGCAATACCTACAAATATTTTTTGTTCTCATAGACGTCATGCAGCTTCAGGACATGTGGGTGTTCGATGAGTTTCAGGATGGCGATCTCGCGCTCCACCTGCCAAGTGGACGATTATCAGGCCACCCTCAAAGCCAGGGCTTGACGAGCAGCTCTCCCCACCAGAGCACTGCCTGTCCACTCACTATCTGACCTTGCTTTTGGGGTAGACTAGGGAAAAGGGTGCCCTTGGCCTGGTCCCCACTGCATGTGGCTATGACTTGCTCCAGGCGAGTCCAGGGTGAGCAGCCAGGACAGACCTACCTGGGCAGCTGTAGCCTGGGCAGGGCTGCAGGTGGGTGCGCAGCCACCTGTGTGTATACATGTGCAGCACAGCAGGCTGTGAGAAAAATGTCCTGGCTTCCCCCACCCCTTTGCGGGGAGCACAGAGCCTATCCCAGGGCCCAGGGAGGTCAGAAGTGGCCCCTGAGAGCATGGTGGACAGAGGACACCACAGGCCTGCTTCTGAGCGGCAGGCAGGGCCTCACCCTCCTCTACATCTGCTCTGCCCTGCGGAAGCTGGCAGGGAGGAGTCACCCAGGCAGGAGGGTGGCAGCTCAGTGCCCCTCATTGCACCTGCCCCTGGCTCTTCTCCCCCCGTGGTGCCAGGCCTCCTCCCCACGCTTTGGCCTCCTGCCACTGGGCTCTATGCTTCCCACTCACGTGTCCCAGATTCAGCATTCATCCTGAGCCCCACTTGAGCTGGGTGCTGCCTTTGCCCTGGCCCCCCTGAGCCTCAGCTGCACCCCACGGCAGGGTCAGAGGTCAGCTCCCAACCCCTCAAGTCTCCAGTCCGTCCAAGCTGCTGTCCTGTCCCTTACAGCTGCGCAACTCTCCTCCGGGTGCTTGGTTTTCCCAATCCAGTGTCTGCTGCCTCCAGCAGCCATGCACCCTTAAAACTATAACATCAACAGTCCCTAAATCCCCATGGGTCTCGGTCACTTTCATCCTGGCCATTGCTCCCAACCCTAACCTCAGCCCTGTCCTTGTCACCTGTCTTGGCTCCCACCACCAGGCCTGGTCCAGGCCAGCTCTGCCCTGCAGAGATGCCCCCCAGGCCCTGTGCACCTGCGTGGCCAGACACCTTGGAGGATGAGGGATTGAACGAGGACACCATCAGAGCTGTCCAGCACCCAGGCGGGGGCTCGGCCTCAGCCCTGCTGAAGGGGACACTCTTTTGGCCATTGCAGCAACCCCAGCCCGTCCCATACCCATATGGTGGGAACAGGGTCTCGGGACCTCTGCCCCACCAAAGTCAGGCCTCATAATGCCCCAAGGATCCAGTAGCCCACTGAGGGGCTGGACAGACCCCAGGAGCCTTCCACCCACAGAGCTGCACTAGTCCCAGTGACCAGACTCCAGCACATGCGCCCCGCCCCCAGCCTGGTCTTGATGTGGGGAGGGGCTCCTCAGGGACGGGGTCTCCTCTATTCTAACTGGGGAAACAGGTGCAGTAGGTGAGAACACCAGGGAGGTCTGTCTGCTAGGGGCCTGTCCTTCAGCCAGGGAAGCCACCTGCTGTGGCCAGGAGGAGTGGGCACAGGGGAGGAGGAGGTCCTGGGGCGCCTGTCCCCATCCAGAGGGACTGCAGAGGCCCCGCCCCCACCCCACCCAGCCAGCTCGCCTTCATCAGCACAGACTCGCTCAGCTTCTCACGGTTGACGATTTTGATGGCGACTTTCTGGCATGTGACACAGTGGATTCCCAACTTCACCAGGCCTGCAGGAGAGAGGGGACCAGGCTCAGCCACTCAGGGCTACGCGGCACCCTGCACCTGGCCAGCAGGGACGCACCACTCCCACTGGGGCTCCTCGCTTAGGGTCTGCACCCTGTCCCTCCCTCCCGGAGCACCCGAGCCTGCTGGGCTCCACGGCCACCTTCTGCCCAGGGGTCCCTGGGTTACTGGCAGAACAGCTCCATGGAAAGGTGGCATGCTGCCCCCCAAAGCCCACCCCTCCCTGAGCCTTGGTCTCCGTGAACCCTCATCCTTCCACAGGGGGAGGCCATCCCAGCTGGGAGCCCACAGACCTGTGCCTGAGGCCGCATCCCTCTTGCCCCAGGACACCAGGACAGGCCCAGGCCCACTCCCCAGGCAGCTCCACCCAGCCTTCTGTGGCCCAAGACCCTCCTCCCTGGAGCCCTGGGGACGGGTGCTCAAGCTACCTCCACTCATCATGTCCATGGAGCCCTGGTCTCCCACCCCACCCTGCCATGTCAACTGCCCAGCTGCCCCCGGCCAGGTATGGTCTTTCCCCAGCTCCCCTAGCCTGTGGGCAGGCTGGCGTGTGCACACGTGTGTGCCGCTTTTCCTGTTTGTAAGAGCCCTTGGTCTCAGGTGGGAAATCAAGCTTTTGTGTGTCACATGGTTTGGAAACATTCCCCTGGCCCTGGCCCTGGTCTCAGCTTGTCCTCTGGAGCCCAAATCTTCACCGCCGATCACATCCTGCAGGACAGGCTCTATGCCGGTGAGTCTGGCATCACAGTCCCTGCCTCTGGTAGTGATGGTGGCCCTGCTTTCTGCAGGTCATCAGTTCCCATGGATCCCTGGGAACCCTGCCACCTCCCCTAGCCTGTGTCCCAGGCTGGGCACAGATGCCTCCTCCAGGCCTGGTCCAGAGGTCCCAAGATAGGCTGACACTTCCCTGGCCAGCCTGCGGGGAGCAGGGCCAGGGGACCCTGGGTGTCTGTGAGCTTCCCTAGGCAGGAGCAGCCGCTGCCCTCCGCGGGGTGTGCTCCGAGGAACGCCAGCCCAGGCCTGGTGCAGGCTCCCGGGGCCTCACCAGCTGCCTGTGTTTCCCGCTCAGATGGGAGCGCAGAGCACAGCAGGAACGGCGTCCACAGCTCTGCCCATCCATCGTGCAGAGCCACCTTGGCAAGCGCCGCAGCTGACCCAGGGCTGGCAGTGGCTCCTCCACACAGCAGTCAGGACAGGGGTGCCCCCGACACTGGGAGCTCTTCCCAACAGACACGAGACTCTCTGCACGTGGCCAGGGTGCAGCAGGTCAAACAAGGTCCAGCAGGTCCCCACATGAGCTGGAGGCTCAGGAGACCCAGGGAACAGCCAGGAGGTACAAGAGCCCCACACAGGAGAGGCTCCTGCAGTCCACAAGGCCACACCTCAGAGCACCGCCCAGACAGAGACAAGGCCAGAGACACAAGGGCAACAAGAAGTGGGAGATCGGCCCAGCTCCCGGAACTTCCTGTCCCATCAGGCCAAACCCTGAGACCCCAAAGACAGAAAGCAGCCCTGTGTTCCCCGGATCTAATGAGAGCAGGACCAGTGGGGCAGGAGGGTGCAGCCTCGGCCTGGCTCTGCACAGCTCAGGGAGAATGGATGTGAATGTCCCAAAGGGGACGAGTCTTGCCTTCACAGCACAGCAGCCAGGGTACCAGCAGCCCTGAAGACACAGCGTTACAAACATAATATCAGGGACCACAGGTGGACACTGGCTGGCTGACCTCAGGGGAGATGCTGGTCTCAGAGCTCAGGGCCCCATACAGGGACAGCACACAAACTTAGGCATGCATGTACACAGGCATGCATAAACACGTATACACACATACACATACTTGTACATGCATCACACGTCTGCACCCAAGCACACACGTGCACACACCTACACATGTGCACACAAACCCACATGCATGTGCAACCTCAGATGACGGGGCTACATGATGTGTGTGGGAAACGTGGTCCGGCTTCAGGAAACAGGAAGTGGGCGTGAACGGCAGAGCACCTGACAGCAGCCAAGGATCAAAGTCCCAGAAGTCGGACATAAAAAGGGTGCGGCCACTGTCCCCACCACCAGTTGTGCCCCCAAGATCTGCTGGGCCTGGCCTGGGCTCCACCCCGCCTCCAGGAGGGGAGATTCTGGCATCAAGGGACCAGCTGGGAGTACAAAGGGCCACCCAAACAAGAGGCTCCTGCCAGGCGCAAGGCCTTCCTCAGGGCTCCTGTGGGCAGAGGCGGTCCAGCCCAGTGACAACAGGCACAGAAGCCAGGCCAGGCCCCACCACTGCTCAGACACATCCGGCCTTAGGACGCAGCCCGTGCAGGGAAGCCATGCTGGTGTCCTTGATCCCTGCCTCTCCATCCGTCTCCACCTCCTTTCACTAGTTTCCCTCTGACCACAAAGTCCTTCCCCACTACTGAGAACTCCTGCCCACTCCATAAAGCCCAGCATGCAGGTGCCCCTCCTTGGTGCCCTCGGGAGAGAATCAGCCCCATGTCCTACTCTCCCACAGCCCCAGGGGCCCCTGGGGCTGGGTGTCCGGGTGCCCAGGTGCTTGGCCACCTCCCTGGTGGCAGAGTGGCGAGCGTGCCCTCGGGAGCCCTCCAGTCCTTGGGTCCAAGCCCTGCAGCCCCTGGGACTGTGGGCCGGGCGGCTACTGGGGGGAAGCCCAGGATCATCCTGAATCGCCCGGCCCTCCCACTCGCTGGGGCTTATTTTCCAATTGTGACTTTATCTCTAATTACTGTCTTTACACACACCAGGCTCAAGAGGAAAGTGCACGTGTCACAGATAATTGCATGGGTGGGACCGAAGCCAGGGAACCTCCAGCTCCCACCACCGCGTCTGCGGGAGGCAGGGGCAGGAAGGGTGAGGGGCTGCCGGCATCCTGGGCCCTGGGGCCACAGTGAGGACCTGGGCCCCGGGGGGCTGTCCCACCGCAGGCACCGGGAGCTCCTGACCTCGGGGCAGGTCCTGCCCAGATCTGGTCCTGCTGCTCTTTGGTGTCAGTGGGGTCCCCCAGGCACATGACAGTGCTGGCAACGGGGTTCCTGGAGGGTTGGGAGGCAGTGGACACGTGGGCCCTAGGCTGCAGCACAAGCCACCTGACACCAAGGCACCTGCAGGCCGGAGGACCCATCTCAAAGTGACCAGCTGGCAGGGGACGCAGGGCCTGGGCCCATCCTGTGGCCCTCCTCAGTGAGTCCTGGCCCCTCGCCAGCTGTCCTCACTACATCTCAAGTGGGTCATGAGGCTGCAGGACTCTGGGACCAGCTAGAGGCCACACACCTCTCATGACATCCCTGTGTGCGTCCCCCTGTTGGTCTCCCCACACCTGGCCTAAGCATTGGGAGATGGACGCTGGAGAGCACTGTGGCTATAGATCCATCTGCCCCTCTATCATCACCCTGTCCCCAGGGGACACCCTCCTCAGGGACTGGGCCTCACAGGAAGACACAGGGTGCAGGCCTTCAATGCCGGTCCACTGAGATTCATGACACTGCACAGAGTGGCCCTTCAGACACAAGCCCGGCGGCTGCCCTGCATTGCCCTGACCTCTGGGGGTCTGGTAGTGATATTTGGGGGTGCCAAGCATGGGCTATACAAAGGAACCTTGTCTTAGCAACTATCTAGATGGCTGTCACCATAAGCCCTGTCCCCAGTAGAAGGAAGAGGTGGCCCCCAGGTAGGCTTCCGGAGGAGCAAGTGGTGGTGGAGACCCTCCCCATGCTTCAGGCCCTACTCTCGGCAGCCCCGTCCCTTGCTGGCCCTCCCCAGCCACGATATGCCCCCCAGCAGTGGACTCAGCTCTCCAGTGCCTGAGAAGTTGCTAGGTGGAGGGTCAACGGGCACCCAGCCTCCTCCATGCCCCCTGTTGGTGCACTGCAGCAGGTGCCAGCCAGCTGCCCCAGGGTCACTGAGTCACCAGCCTGGAGGGCCACCTGGAGCTGGGTATGAGAGAGGGTATGAGTTCAGACAGTGGACTGGGGTGGGCCCCTCTGGCCACAGGCCCCACGAGGGGATGTGGCGGGAGTGAGTGGTGGGCTACAGCATGCTGAGGACCTCCCCTCTCAGTGTGTCTGAGATGCCTCAGCTGCAGGGAGAGGCGGGGCTCTGCAACCAGGACCCACAGGGTGCTGTCCTTGGTGCTGGACATGGCCCTTGCCCCACAGGAGAGCCTGGTCTCTGGCAGCCGTGGGGCAGGCCTTGACTTGGCCCGGAGGGGCAGCTGTGGAGTCAGCGGTCCTTGGGCACAGAGACACAGCAGCAGCCTCCCTGCAGTTCCTGGGGAGTGAGGCTCCTCGCAGGCAGGACGCGCCAGAGTGCCCAGGCCTGAGTCAGCGGACAAGCCACCCCCGTCAACCTGCAGAGCCAGGGCAGGCCAGGCCCCTGCCGCCTCAGGAGGGCTGCTGGGAGGCCAGTGCTCCGTGGAGTGCTCCAGCGCCCTGGGCCCCCTTCACCACTGCCCTGCTCTGGAATCAAGTGGATGTCATCCTGAACTGGGCCCTTCAGGTGGCCCAGCTTCTGGGTGGCCGCCACAGGGCGGTGACCCACTTCCTCAGCCTGCTCTCTGCGGGCAGCAGTTGGTGTGAAGACGCGCAGCCTGGCCGGCGCAGCTGTCCACACAGGGGTCAGCATGATGCTGGCACCTGGAGACCCACAATGCTGACTGCGACCTTGGCCAACGGGAGACAGGTCCGAGGGAGTGTCGGGGCCAGACACACGTGGGCACCTGGGAAACCGAGTCCCCGCCCAGCCGGGCTGGGTCGCCAAGGGCGGACGCAGCAGGATCCTGCCAGAGCCCATAGGCCATTGCCCTGGGATGTCCTGATGGAGCTTTGCGGCCCCACCAGAAGGCCAGCTCTGAGCAGCCTCATGGTGGCCTCACTAGACACTCAGGCCACAGTCCCAATACACACACCACAACCCCACACCCGGGCAGGGGCCAGAAGTGCTGGTCCACAGGGCCAGCTGGGTCCACGTGGGCTTCCAGGAAAAGCTGACCCTTGAGAGGAGGCCTGGAGAGGCAGGGCCTCACACCTGGGTGCTTTTGGCCATGTGACCTTTGGCTTTCACAGTCTGGGAACGCCAGACCCCCTCCCTGCCCAGGCATCCAGGTTTCCAGGCCATGGCTGCTGGTCCCAGCCTACAGTGACCAGACTGCTGTACAGGCCCAGCAAAGGCTGTGGATGGGGTGTGCAGGACACACAGGACAGCGGCTCCACACTGACCCGCACACAGGGAACCAACAGCCAGGTGCGCAGGGTGCAGGGAGAGATGGAGACTCCTTAGGCTGCGCCCGCCAGGGGAGCCCAACCTAACCCTGCAGGAGCAGGAGGCGGCACCACACAGACCGCGGCCGCCCACCAGTGTGCCAGGGAGGGCTGGCGTCTCTGGGGAGACGACTGTTCACGCTCCGAAAAGGAACCTCTCAAATTAAATTAATTAAGCCCTGAAATATTTCACTTGCCGGCAGCCGCTGGGCTGTCTCTGCTGTGCCCCAGCCCAGCACCCAAACACTGAGAGTTGGCTGCCACACCTTGCAGACCCAACCCACAGCTTGTGCCTGGAGGGAGGCCCGTCCCAGGGGAGGCAGGACTCCTGCACGACCCCCCTCTCCCAGTACCCACCCCAAGTCCCTTCCCAGGCAGAGCAGACCCTCTCTGCAGCCCAGGGGGGGATGGGGAGCAGAAGCCTGCTTCCCCCCACCTCAGGAGTGGGCCCTCGGATGCCCCCCAGCCACAGGGCTCTCCTAACACTCTACCCTGCTGTGGTGTACTGGACAAGAACCCCCACATCTGAAGTCCTAGTCACCCCACACTGACTCCTCCTCCTCCAGGAGGGGCCTGGGATTGCTCCCAAGAAGAGAACCCAGCCAGGGGGTCCCAGGTGGGACCAGCCAAGCCAGGGGCCCTCCTCCACCCGAAGGCAGCCCACAGGGGCTCAGAGCTGTTCTTGTCCCTAGCTGCCCCATGACCTCTTCTGCTCTGAACTCAAATAAAAGATAGGATAGAAGCCACTGATCAGCCCGGGCTGAGGCCCCCCACCCCTGTGCACACAGACACCCCGCTCCCCATGGGATGCTGGGTGCCCAGTCCTCCAGGCTGGGCTTCCCCAGGAGGAATGGCCCTGGGCTAGTGGAGCCCGGGGGTGCTTCTGAGGCTGGCTTCAGGGCAGAGGAGTCAGGCAGGGAGGGACTGCTCCCCAGAGGCCTGCTGACCCAGGGATGGAAGAGGGTGCGGAGCAGCAGTTCTGGGTTCAGAGGGGGACCCTGGCTGCCAGGGCACTGCCAGAAACGCAGGCTGGATCCTGGGCAGGCTGGCTCTCAGGGCTGCCCCTAGGACCCCACCTCTGATTAGAAGAGGCAGGCCGGCAGTGATGGAGAGACCGTACGCATTCAGAGCCCTCGGAAAAGTTTGCACAGGGGCTGGGCTGTCTCCAGGGACCGGGGAGGCTGTGCGTGTCTGGGCCAGGGAAGGGGGTCAGGGTGGGCCCCAGAGTCGGGCTGCTGAAACAGAGGGAGCAATCACCGAGGTTTGAACACGAGATCCTCAGGGTTGCACCTCCCTCCAGGCCTGGACAGAGACCACCCAGGACAAGGTCCAGCCAAGCAGGGGCAGGGGTGCCCCGGGCAACCCGGCCTCACTGCAACACCCTGACCCACTCCTTGCCCATCAGCACATGACAGACAGCTCCAGGAGGAGGTCACACACCGCAGACCCAGGTGAGAACACCTTGCTCCTTCCTTATCAGAACCACACGGGGCCTCCTCCCCGGGAAGTGCCCCATGACCAGCATGGGAGGAGCTGTGCCTGGGAGGGGAAGTCCAGGGAGAGAGCACTGGGGCAGGCCTCGGGCAGCCCAGAGGCCCCATGCTGCTCCACAAGACTTGAAGGAGTTGCTAAGGTGAGGCCTCTACACAGAGCAGGAGAGAACCAGAAATGGCCTGGGGACCCGGGAACAATGGTAAGTGCTGGCAAAGAAACCATGGGATAAAGATGAAAAGACGAAATGCCCCTGACGGGAGCAGGACAGAGACGCCAGGACAGATGGCCAACCAGAGAGCCCAGCTCGCGACAAGGGAGGAGCCCCAGGGGGCGACACCAGGGCTCAGCAAACCCAGAGTTCTCCTGGTGACACTCAAGCCCGTGTCCACTCCTGGTAGATGAGTCCCTCCTGGGCTCCCTCCCCAGACGCCTGGCCCAGCCAGCTGAGGGGCCACCAGGCCTGACCCAGCCAAAGTCCTGTGAAGATCCAGTGACCAGCCTGACGGGGGCAGCCCTGCCCGCCCGTTCTCAGCAGGAAGGGGCCATGTGGCCTGTCTTGGGGGCACAGCAGAGCAAGACACAGCTGCCCGGGGAAGCTGGGGAGGGGCTCAAGGCATCGCTAGTTGGAGGAAAGATGGACAAGGGCCTTCAGATGGGCTCACAGCGGAGTGGACCCCACAGAGGCCGAAGTGGACCCGACAGAGGCCGGCAGAGCTCCACAACAGGGCAATGGGAGCTGTCCACATGGGGACAGAGCATGGAGCGAAGACAACACATCAGAGGCTGCAGGACACCCCACAGGCCCACCCTTGCACTTGAGTCCCAGAAACAGCGGCACGAGGGGCAGAGGGCACGTTTCAAGAGGAGACAAACTAAACACCTGCCCACAGATCCACGGAACTCTGAGCCGCAGCAGACAGAGCGCCCAGCAAGGCCCACCTGGGATCGCTCAGACAGAAGCACAGACAGAGAGATGCTCAGGGCACCAGGGATGGGAGCACCTGCCTCCTCTCCAGAAAGAAGACAGGGACCATGGCCTGCCTGCGTACATGCTGAGAGCCAGCCAGGCGTCCCCACAGCCCACGGAGAGGCAGGAGCACGAAGGGGGCCGACTCGCACCACACCTGTCCCCACCAGGGGAGCACCAGGTGCCAGCCATACCCAAGGAGGAAGGAGGCACGCCCAAGAGGGGACCCCTGCCCAGCAGAGGACCGCTCACGCAAACTGAAGTCCACTCCTGGAAGGGCACCGTAGGCAGGTCCAGAGGTCCCGCAGGGAGATGGGAGGGTCTTGCTCCAAAGGGCTGATCCTGTGGCGGTGGCAGCAGAGCTCATGGGGTACGTCACCCCAGCCCTCGGCTCAGCCTGCAGGGCCAAGCCCTCACCCAGGATCTTTAGCCTTTCCAGTGACTTAGAAATCACTGAGGATAGGGGCTGGGCTGGGGCTCAGTGCAGAGCGCTCGCCTAGCACGTGTGAGGCACTGGGTTCCATCCTCAGCACCACATAGAAATCAGAAAATAAAATAAAGGTTAAAAAATACAATAACATTTTTAAAAAAACAATAAGGCTTTAAAAGATCACTGAGGACACTAGTAGAGATCTATTTGTGTGGTTAGGTCTGCTGATGTTTATTGTGTTAGAAATTAAAACAAATTTCACAAATACTTGTTCACTGACAAACAATAAAGCTGTTCCACACACAGATGTAAGTGCAACTTTATTAACTGCCCTGTCCGCCCCCGTGGGGGTCAGGGAGAAGAACAGCCCTCCGGTCCTCACGCCGCTCGGAGAAGGCGTCTCCCATGGTGTCAAACAAACAGTATCCAGTCAGACCCCGGAAGGTCTCACGGACCCCAGGGACCCCTGGCCTAGGACTGCGGCTGCCCACCTTCCTACCTTCTGGACACAGTTTGAAGTGGGAGCACTTTATCAAATCAGCCAAGGGACCCACTGTGCTTCTCCCCAGGGTGAGGGCACCCCTTAACCTCTAACGGACGACTCCAAGTGGTCGTGGATGCCAGGCATTTCCAACAGAAGCTCCCTCCCACCCCGGGGCCCAGCTGACCCAGGGTCCCCTATGGGCAGCCTGCAGGTCTGCAGGGAGGGGACAGAGGGGTAGCCCAACCCAGCCCAGCCAACCCCAGGCTGTGGACCTAAGTGGGGCCTGAGGTCAGCCCCACACCCCTGGCTCTCAGCCCTGAGAGCAGGTGGAAGTCCATGGGCAGCCGCCACAGGGGCGTGGGGCTGGCAGGACTCACACCAGACCTGCAGCCAGGGCCCCAATTCACCCAGCTGGCTGGCCCAGAGACAGGTAAAAGACCAGCTGGCCCCTGGCCACCTGTCAGCCCTGGGAAGGCCACACTCACCCACACCTGGGAGCCTCCTGGGAAACACAGAGGGAGGGGGGAATGGGTGGGGGTCTCCGCCCTGGGAAGGCCACACTCACCCACACCTGGGAGCCTCCTGGGAAACAGAGGGTGGGGGGGAATGGGTGGGGGTCTCCGCCCTGGGAAGGCCACACTCACCCACACCTGGGAGCCTCCTGGGAAACACAGAGGGAGGGTGGGAATGGGTGGGGGTCTCCCCCCCACCCCCCAGGGCAGCTGCAGGGGCCAAGCTGAGAGCCACTACAGCTACAACTGCCCAGCCCTGCCCCCTGTTGGTGGGCAGGGGCAGGGGAGAGGGCCGGGCACCTGGCCCACCTCTCACAGAGGCAAGAAGTCCTACCCCTCCTGACATAGCTGGTTCCCACAGGAAGGCCAGGCCTGAGGACAGGGTGACACTTCCCTGCAAACCCTGTGGCCAGAGGCCCTCACTGCTGGACGGAGCGACTCAGACACAAGGCCTCTGCTGCTCTTGCCCTCAGGAGCCCATGGCCTACCAAGAGGGGTCAATGTCCCCCTAGGGTCCCCTACAGGCCCAGGATGGGGAAGCCCCCAGTTCTAGGCCTCTCTTGGTGGCTCCAGCAAGGGGCTATAGGGGGAGGCAGAAGGCAGGGGACGGAACGGGGCCCTGGGCTGACCAGGTGGGTGCTGGGTTGGCACACACTGCCGGAAGGGGCCATCTGGGAGGTTAACAGGCTGATGGTGGGGGACACTATCCAAGATGGACCACAGGGCCCACAGGGGTACCCAAGGGGCAGCTGGGGCCAGTATAGGCAGCCTGCTCCAGCCAGAGATGCTGGCTTGGGCCTGAGCCCAGGAGCCCCATGAGATGCAGAGCCCCAGCCCAGCCCCTGCCCTCTACCCTCCCAGAAAGGCCTGCCTGGGCCATGACCATCCCACTCCCAAGCCTGCAGGGAAGGGCAGACAGGGAAGGGGGCGTGATGGGCACCATGGAGGGACTGCCAGGCAGCCTCATCTGCTGCCCCCTGCCCTGCCAGGAACTGGCATCCAAAGGGGGCCCCTAGCCACCCCAACTATGGGGATCAAGAGCCACACTGCACCCTGGGCCCCAAAGCGCCGGCCAGCTGGGGCAAAGGTGCCCTGTGTCTGGGTGCCAAGGCCACCCTGGGCAGGTGGGCAGGGTTGCATCTGGGCTGGCGGCTGCTGTCCCTAGTTCCCAGATACAGCCCCTCCCACCACCTGACACCCCAGTGCTCTCTAAGGGGCCCCACTGCCTCACGGCAGGGCCCCATCCCACTGTCCCTACGAGGACCCAGGAAGCAGGACTGGAATACTGCAAGCTGTGCTCCTTGGGGAAGGGGGTCTCCCAATGTCATGACAGTTGTCAAGTCTGTCCCTCGGCACTGTGGCCAGGCCGGTGCCAGCAGGCCTCGCCCCTAGGGAGGCAGTGCCACATCAGGCCTCATGCAGGTGCCCGCCCTCCCAGCTGGCCTCAGTGGAGCACCTGTGCAGGTAGAGTTCCCACGGCCCCCGTAGGGCCATGGCTTGGGCCTGCCTGCCAGGCTCAGCCCCACTCTCCACAGAACACTGCTGACTCATGCAAGGTCACAGCAGCCAGTGAGTGTCCTGCAGGCCTGGACCCAGCCTGGGAGTGTGTCCAGGTGGGCTCCTGTATGCAGCCCTGCCCACCTGCTGGGTCAGGCCTGGGAGCTCTCCTTAGAGCAGGGAAGGGGCCACAGTCGGCTAGGACTCCACAGTCAGAGAAGGTGGTCCCCCACCCCAAGGAGGTATCCTGGGTCGGCAGTCATATGGGGTGAGGCTGGAGTCCCAGACACATCTTCTCCCCAACTCCAGGGTAGAGGAGGCAGGCCATGCCCACTGCCCAGCTCCCAGCCTGCTGGGGCCCTGACCCTTGGGCTGTCCAGCTAGGGACAGAGCCCCTTCCAATCTGCGACTCCAGCCCAGGAGCCAGGCTGGAAGACCCAAGGAAGGAGGCTCAAGCCTACACCTAAAGCCCACCCTCCCGTCCTGGGAGGCAGATCTGTGGCCCTGGGAGAAGCCTCTCCACTGAAGGTCAGAGACCCCCCATCTCTGAAAGATCCCGCTGGTCTCTAAACCCCAGCAGACTCCGTCAAAGCCTCCCCCTCCTCTTTCCTGACAAACCTCCATCTGTTGCCATGGTGACCGGAGCAGAACCGGCAGGCAGCATCCACAGATCCCTGCCCCCACCCCTTCCTTCCATTCCCCTCAGCTGGGCCCCAGCTCAGACCCCCCACCCCACCCCACTCCAGCCCAGCCCAGCCCCAGCCCTGGACTCTGAGGCCTGTGAACTCCTGGCTTGGCTGCCCACTAACCCACAACACCCAGGCTGGTGCCATGCCCACTGCAAGGGATGCCCCACCTTTAGGCCAAAGGGGGGGCACCTGAGGAGGCCCATGGCCCAGCTTGGGCAGGCAGGGTGGGGAGGGACGTCCTGGCTGGGATCTGTGGGTGCTGCCCAAGTGCATGTCCAGCCCCCTCAGAGGGGGGCGCCTGGCTCCTTCACCCACCCTACATCAACTCCAGGCCCAAGACCAGAAAGAGGCAGAGCCCCAAGGACTGCCAGGAGCCAGCAGCACCCCAGCTCAGTCAGCCAGTCAGCTCAGAGCCCCCAGCTTCAAGCAAACGCTGCCCCCGCCAGAGGCGCCTGCTCAGGGCTCTTTTGTGCTGTGAACTGCTGTGTGGTCAGGATGGCCCAGCGCCCCGCTCCGCAGCTGTCTCGCGGTCCTCTGGGGCAGAGCTGACGCACAAGAGCTGCATGAACTTCAAGTGCTCCTTTGGTCTCCGCCTAAGCACGCTCCTGTGAAAGGCCACCCCAACAGGAGGCCAACGCACTGCGGCCCCCTTGTCCTGTGTCCTGCACAGCCCCTCCCTCAGGCCCGCACTGCCTTCTCCAGCTTCGGGGCAGGAGACACGTGGTGCACACTCTAGCCCCTGGTCACATGGACCCCAAGATCCACCCCAAACAGAATGGCAGCTCTGAGTGGACTGGGAAAGAGGGCTCTGACCAGCCAATTAGAACCCCACAACATGCCAGCTGTTTCCAAATGAGCTGGGGGTGACAGGCGATTCCCAGTAAGATGCAGGTGACTAAGCACCTGCAATAAAGGGCGTCATGGTCCTGCCCAAGAAACCAACCAACACCAGGGAGACCTGTCCCAGGCACCAGGAGCCCCCACAAGCTCAGGGCACAGTCCTGGGAGGGAGGAAACAGGGCCAGCAGCTGCTCCTCCATGGGGCAGGGGCAGCCACTGTGGGGCCTGCCCCTTTTGTCACAAGGGACCTGGGCTGTGGAGTGAGGCAGCACCCATGGCAGGGCTCAGCACAGAAAGTCTTGTGCACACCCCCACATTCAGGACCTGGGGCCCTAACAGACTTGGAAATGATCCTGAGCCGCAGAGGAACAGCGCCTGGTAGCAAGAAGTGCCATGCACTGGCCACTTGCTGCAGCCTGGCCCACGTAGACAGCCCTGGAGTGCCTGTCAGGGTGGCATGGGGGCAGCCCACACAACAGCCAGCACCCTCCACTCCAGACACACGCAAGTTTCAGGGAGGGCTCGGGACGGAGTGTCCCTTGAGCTCCTGCCACTTCTGCTGTCTGGTGTCCGGGCCAGGAAATGGCGGCAGGTGCGTGTGCTCCAGGCTGGCCGGGCTACCTGGTTGCAGAAGGCTGCCCCGTGCTGCCCAGGCCATGAGCCGGTCATCCTGGGTCCCCCAGGTTGGCAAGAGAGCAGGAAGGATGCAGCCTGGGTCCTTGGGGGAGCAGAGGGTCTGGAGGCAAAGGAGACATGGGGTTCCAAGAGCTGGACTCTGAAATGACCAGCCAGGGGCCTCAGCCTCCCCCAGATCCACCACCAGCACATAAGGATAGGGGGCTTCACACCTGCTGCTAGGATGTGGAGGGGCTGTCAGCCAGTAGGACGGGGTCCCCTTCCCTCCTAGGCAGTCACTCAGCCCCTGCCAGCACAGGTTGCCATGGCAACCACAGAGGCAGCTGGACCAACCTCGGTATGATGCGACAGAAGCCGACCCTCCCCAGCCAGAGTCCCCGTAGGTGTCCACCGACCACAGGTGTCCACCTCCCACACGGCCCGGGCCTCAGAAGTACTGCAGCAAGGGTGGGTGTTCTAGAAGACCCTGTCTGAGAGCTATGGGGCCTCCTCCAAGGCATGCGCTGCTCAGCACAGGGCAACCCCCTCCTACGGCCCCCCAGGCAGCAGGCCCTGAGAGCCTTCCCGGGCTCCCTTCCCTGGGGCCACAAGTGCTGTGAAACCATCAATTTAAGGTTGTGTGGGGAACTGAGAGGCAAACAGCCCCCCTACCATGCCCCTGTTCTGTGCCCCTGGCCGGGGAGGGAGCCTCTGCCCGAGCCCAACACACACTGGAATTGCATTCTTGTAGAGACAACCTTCCTGGAGGAGGGTGGGACCCCGTGGGACCCCTCCCTACTCCAGCCCCCATAGTGCCACGTTAGATTTTGATTAACTGGTTTCTGCAACTCAGTATTGTAAAATCAGCCCAGTGAGATCACTTGCTGAACCCCCACTGCTCAGAAATGCCATGGGGCTGCTGTCGGGGCTGCTGTCCTAGTGGGAGGCCCTCCCTCCCCTGCCTACAGCACAGACCTGGGGTCTGGAGAGCTACTGACAAGGCCACGGGCCAGCCCACCTGCAGAGTGGCAGCCCGGGGACCCCAGAAAGAGAAGTCTTTGGGAGGATGCTGGCACTTTCTGTGAAGGCACATGCAGGGTGGGGGCAGGGAGGTCAGCGTGGGCCAGGAGAGATGAGCAGAGTGTGGGAGGGAGGAGAGGCAGGGCCTCTGGCTGGGGGTCAGACATCTGGAGGCCCCAGTGCACTCCATAGGGGGGGCTCCACAGTGACATGACCAGAGGAGACCCAGCCACCGGCGATCCCTGCACAGTGCTGTCCAGACCCTTGGAATGGCAAGAAAGCTGTGCTGGACAGAGTGCAGGGGGCTGGGGGCTGGGGGCTGGGGCGTTCAGCAGGCCTGTCTGGGACGGCTGGGGGTGGGGAGGAGAGGTGGCAGGGCAGCTCAGCAGATCCCCTCCCCCAAACGCCACAGCAGAGCCCCAGAGCCCGAGGCTGCTCCCTCCTGCCCTGCTCGCAGGCCCCACCCCTCAAGGGCCCCAGGGATGGGTGATGGGGTTGCCATGGTGATGAGGTTGGGGATGCCTTCCTTGGGAAGCCCCAGGGAGCCTCCGCCTGTCATCCCACACACAGGCAGACACAGGCACCCAGACCTGCACACACGCACGTGACCTGTGCACGCACAGACTTGTGCACCCCCACACCAACCCACATACATGCTCATGACACAGACACAGGCACACACCCTTGAGCCCCAGCCCTAGGCTGCAGACTCCAGCCTCCTCCATCTCTGGCCTCAAGCCTCTTTACAAGCTGTTGGCTGGGGTCCTGCCGTCCTCCCTCCAGGCCCTGTGACAGCCCAGCGATGGGCCCACCCTCCCAGAAGCACAGCTGGCAAAGGGTCTGCTTGCCAGAACCAGAGCTGCCCCTGGCCCACTTGCTCCCTCTCACCTGCCCTACCTCCCCATACTGAGGGCTCAGTTCCCCTCAGCGATGTCCTCCACTGGTGTGTGGGCCCAGCAGGACCCCAGTATCACTGAGTGGTCAGTGAGAGCACTTCCTCGGTCCAGGGACACCTCTGGTCCCCACTGCTGAGGCAGACATGAGGAGTGGGGCCCAGAGGGCCAGGAAGGCCCAGCTCCCACAGCTCAGTGCTGAGTCCCAGAACTGCCATTGGGCGGGCAGGGTGCCCCTGGCCCTCCCTGCTTGAGCCTGGGCCCAACCCACACGGGAATGACCTTTTTGTAGGGATGCACCCTCCTGGAGATGAGTGGGAACCCCCACCCCAACACCCCTGGTGCCAGGTGGTCACATTAGATTTCTACTAAACAGAGCTGCCCTGCCCCACCTAAGTCATCTGCCAGGCCCCTGCAGGAGGACTCAGGGAGCTCGAGAGAGGAGGTGCAGGAGCTCAGAGCCTGGGGTGCAGGGGTAGGGACCTCATGAAGCCCAGCAAGCTGAGAGGTGGGCATGGCACAGGCAGGGGCTACAGGGAGGCCGGGCCACACTTTCCAGGGACACCTCTGGGGTCTAACCCAGACGTGAGGGTGCTGTGTGCTGTGGGGCAGTGCAGGAGCTCCAGGTCCTGCCCTGGTGGGGAGGACTGCGGCGGGCCAGAGAGAGGGAGGAGGCGGTGTCTGGCCATTGCCCCGGGTCCAATCACTCCCACGCCCTCTGCAGCAGGGGCAACCTCCCGGGGCCCAGACGCTACCCCCAGACGGACCCGCCACCCAGACAACCAGACACACACACACCCCACCCGCAACACCAGGGAGGGAATCACGCAGGGCCCTGCAGTCACCCACTGCGACAGGGACGGAAGCACTGGCCCAGCCCCCGCTGCGTGAGTGCCTGCTGTCCCCAAGGAGCCGTCTGCGCGGTAATCTCCAGTGTGGGGTAATAATAGAATCTGCTTAGTGGGCAGCAGGCAGGAAGGACAGGGAGAGGAGAGAGGCAGAGCCTGCTGGCCCACGCCCTGGTGCTCCCAAATAACAACATCTGTCCCCAAGTGCCACAGAGCCAGTGGCTGCACCGGAACCTGGGCAGGGCTGGTGCTGGGGCTGGTGGTCTCTGTCATTCCGGGCTCCCTGCCATTCCTCACTGCACTCTCCTCCAGGGGCTAGGACCTGAGGTCAGAGGGCCCCACACTGTGCAATCAGCACCCAGGGTCTGCACCCCAGCCGGCAGTCAGGCTGGCACTCGATCCTGGCACGCCAACTCCTACAAAGTCCACAACCCTGGGAGGGTGTTCCTGGGGAGGGGACATGACAGGGAACAAGGGTCAGGAAAGGGAGGCATTGGGAATGGGGGCAGAGGACAGGGGCAACATGAGAAGCAAGGCCCATGGGAGAAGTCAGCCCTGGCGCCCTGGGTCCCATACCTCGGAGGCCTCGGGGTGCTGGAGGCTGGGGGTTGAGGCCAGCTGCAGAAGGGCACAACACCGGCGGCTCCAGGGTGGCCAGGGCAGGGCCACGGGGTGTCTCTGTGGGACTGCGAGGGGCCCCGGCCCCAGATGCCCCCTCCAGAACCCATGAACCCTGCTGGTACCCCATCGGTCTAGCCTGGAGAGGCGTACAGAGGGGCCCACCACATGCCCCAGGAAGGGAGCCAGGCATCTGTCACTGCCTCCATGCCACTGGGCATGGCACTAGAATACTCACACCAGGATAGGACCCTCTCTAAAGAAGCCCAGACACACCCAGACGCAAGGTGCTTGAGGACCTCGCAGGTGAGCATCTAAACCCAGGTCAGGAGCAGGAACCCAGCAGAACCCACCTCCTGCCCCAGCCACCAGCAACCCACCACACGGCCGTGCTCAGCCCGGCCTGCAGGCCACCCCAGGTAGATGAGACACCTAGAAACTCTCCAGTCATGCTCAGCCTGGCCGGATGGGCACGGGCTCAGTTTATGAAGCCATGAAGCCGTGAACCACCAGGAGGGTCACCTTTCCCAAGGCCACACTCATCAGAACAGAGCCGGACACTGCCCTGCCACTGTGGTACCCATGATCAGGCCCCAGGCATCCAGGGCTTCAGTGCCCAGGTCCAGCTCAGCTGATGCCAGATCCACTGGGCCTGGGCTCCATATGGGGAGAGGACAGGCCAGGGCCTCGACACACACACACATGACCTGAGACCACCTAGAGCTTCATGTCAAATCTGTTCTGGGGTCGCCAGCCACCCCCAGGGTGGAAAAGGCTCAATATCCAGGCCCAAGAAGACAGGCAACCAGTGGTAAGTCCCTGAGGCCCAGCAAGAATCAGCTGGAACAGTGATCGGGGAGCATGCCTGTGGCCACTGGTCACTCTGGAAGAGGCCTGCCTCCCCAGAAGGACTCTCTCAAAGACAAGAGAATGTCCCTCAGAATCTGTGCCACTTGTGAGATTCACAGGGGCTCCTATAGCAGACAGGCAGCCACATTCAGCCTGGGCAGCACAGACAGGCCTGGGGTCCAGCAGTGCCCACTGGGCCCAGGGCCAGCGTCCCACAGGAGAAGGCCCAGGGTCAGCATCCACCAGCCCCCGCTCTCTGGGAAGTGGTGGCCCCATCAGTCCAGGACTCACGGCTGTGTCCATCCACAGATACACTTGTCACACGGTGGCACTTGCCAGGGGAGCTTCTGTCTGTACTGCTGTGATTAGGTGTGAATCCCCGGATTTGGTTTAGAGCTCACAAACCTCCAATCCGAGACACCCTGGCAGCTGGCTTGGTGCTGATCCTCCTCTGGGAGCCAGGCCCCTAGGGCCTCTCTTCCTTCTCAGCCCCACCTGCCTTCAGCCCATGTTCTCCCCCCAAGCCAGCCCAGGAGGGCAGGAGGGGCTCCCTGAGTCCAGGCCAATCCTAAGTCTCCCAGCCCAGAGGGCTTGGGGCACAGCCTTGAGGGATGCCTGGGTTGGCCTGTGGCCTGGGGGGTCACCTGGCACCTCTCACCTCTCGCCTCCCAGCGGGTGGGACAGAGACAGCACTGACTCAGCTGAGGCAGCCTAGGGCCCAGCCTGCAGTGGCCTCTCCTCTACAAGCCCCTGTCTACCCCAGGGCCATCCCACACTCCTGCATGTCATCCACTCATAGGCCACAAAGAGCCCAGAAAAAGGCACCCAGGAGGCTGCACCAGGTGACAGACTGTGTCACTCCCCCACCCCGGGCGCCCACACCCCAGGCCATCGTCCCTGTCAGAGTCACCAGAGGGGTCTGCTGCAGCAGCCCACGAGAAACGCAGCCGATGTCAGAATCAACTACAGGTGGGGGCCATTCTCCACCAGTGACAGACCAGCCTGCAGAAGAGAATGGACACACCTGATGGCCACAGGAGGCCCAGCGCACACCAGGGCCTCGGCTGCAGAGACCTGAGGCCACGGCCGGGGGCAGACCTGGGACTCAGCAGGCAGCAGAGCCCCTGAGCTCCCTCCAGCTGTAGCTGGGGTCTGGGGACCAACACCTGCCGGCAGCCCCCTCACAGAGCAGGCACTGTGGATTTCAGCACAGTCCTGCTGGACAGCTCCCGACAAGCAGCAAGTTGGGCCTGGAAACCAAGGAGAGTGGACGGGGATGGGTGGAGGGCCACCTGAGCTGCCCGTCACCCAGGAGGCTCAGTGCCATGGGTGCAGGGGTCAAGGACCATGTGGTGCCAACTGTCCACATCCTCCAGGGACACGCCCCCACCCCAGGGGCCTATTCTTGAACAGTGGCCTATGCTGCCAGGCTGCCTCAGACCTGGTCAGCAGACCGTAAAATGCACACCTGCACCAAGCATGAGCCCTGACTGACAGGTGAGAGCACAACCCATTTCCTGGCACAGCCCCGACCTCAGATGGAACCCAGGTGCCCAGGCAGCAGGTGTGCACAGGTGGGTATCACATGTGTGAGTACGCCTTGAGGCCACAGGTCAGGCGTGTTGGCAAAGCAGCTCCAGAGACAGCAGCTGGGACAGGTATCTTGCAGTCACTCAGCTCCACGTCCACCCTGTCACTGTGCATCTGCTGGACATGCTGCAGTGTCCCCCACAGTGACCCTCAGAGGCCTTGAAGGTGGACTGAGCGAAAGCCCCTATCCCAGAGGCTGAGGCTGCCCTGGAGCCAGGAGCCTGAGGGGAACAAGGGGCTGTGGCAGAACCCAGCGTCCAGCCAGTCAGGCCTGGGGAGCTGACGCTGAGAGGTCCAGCACCATGAGGAGTCTGGGAGGAAGACTTCCTCAGACCTGCCTGCAGTCCAGCCTGTGCAGACAGCCCTGTGGGGCCCGTGGCCACTCCTGCATCCTCACCTGTCCCCTCCCCAGAAGGAGGGACTGGAGGCCTGGGGTGGCACCTGGGCTTTCTGGGGTGGCAATTCCCGCTCCCAGCAGCAGAACTAAAATGGGCCCTGCTCCTCGTGTGTGACATCCACTCCTGCTGAGATGGCACCCACATGCTTGGCCTGCAGTGAACATTCTGGAACGTGGGAGCCACTGTCCCCAGGCAGACTCAAGTCCACACTTACTGCCCCCACCCTGGCCTGGTGCTGGGGCATCACGAACAATGGTGATAGACTCAAGGTGGCGCCCCAGCTGGGGGTCAGGGGTTGAGTAAGAGGAGGCAGACAGGCCACAAGCTCCCCTGACCCTCCAGGTGAGGCCCTGACCAGTATCAGCATCAACCATGGGCTTGTCAGGAATGCAGACCATCAGGCCCATCCATAGCCCAGCCTTGGTGACACAGGGCCAAGGACCCCTGAGAACGGTCCCCACCCAGGGCCCAGTGGGCACTGGCCATGGCCTGGGGGAGAGCTCAGACCCCTGCTGTCCCCTGGGTAGCAGATGCAGAATGGCCAGCAGAGGAGGTCCAGGCTTCAGGGGACAGTCCTTCAAAGTTAAACTGCTGCACCAGACTGGACTTCTGCTGGTATCTAGAAATCAGCATTAGTTTCCAGGGTGACAAAGACACCGCCACCTAAGAGCCTGCCTTCTCAGGCCAGACACAAGAACACTTAGTAAACCCTGCCTGGGACGCGCTTCAAATAATGGGCCTGGGGTGTGAAGCAAAACTGGCCCTATGTCCTGCAGCCAAGGCCGGAGCCTGCTGGGTTCCAGAGAGTCCTCTCCACATCCGTGTCAGGAAATGTCATGACCGGGGTGAGCCCAGGGCTGGAACGCAGTTCCCACAAAAGCCCCAACCCCACAGAAGTCCCAGGAACCACAGAGCTGAGGGTCAGCAGCCCCAAGTGTGAAGGCTGGGACCTGAAGGGCCACAGTGGACCTGCTGCTCCGATGCCTGCAGGCAGAAGGCAGGGGCTAGGGTGGGTGAGGCCACTCCAGGGGTCACCATGGCCACACATGGCCAAGGGACAGGGACAGAACAAATCCCTTCACCAGCCCAGGGCCTGTGAGGCAGGGGGACAGCAGCTGCCAGCCAGAGCCCTGAGGGACTGTGCTGGCCATGCATCTCCTCGGCTGGGCACAGCTGGCCGGCTGGCTTGGCCACAATCCTCATCATCCCTCCCTGCTCGCTGCCCCACAGATGAAAATCCCGTCAGCTGAGGGGGTGAGCAGGCACAATGACCATCTGTCCTCGTCTCTCCTGCTGCATCCCAGGCCCCTCCAGCTGCACACCTCCAATCCCAAGGTAACCACTGGCCACAGCACCAGGCCAGGCCCCCACTCAGCCCGTGCAAGGACGTCCTCAGGTATCATTTCTCTGTCTCGCCCAGGCCAACTCACAGGTGGGGAAGCCAAGGCGTGAAGACAAGCGATCCCCACCTGCAGGCTGGGCTCCCACCCAAGCACCTGGAGGTGGCCCTGCCCATGACTAGACCTCGGGGCCCAGACAGGCTGGGACGGGGTTGCCCAGCCCCAGGCTGGCTGGAGGGGCCCTTGTGCCACGGGAGGACTGCAGTGTTGTGCCAGCAGCCCCCTGAAGCCCCCTGCAAGCCCCGAGGAGGAGCAGTCCACAGCAGCGACTAGCGGACTCTAAGCCCAGCCAGGGGCTCAAGGCCTCAGGAAACCGCAGGGCACACGGAAGCCTGCTGCTCTCAATGGCCAGGGACTCCTGGGCCCCTAGGTAAGTCCCAGGCCTCAGGGCCATGCTTGCTCCCATGTACTCCCTGCCCACCAAAGACCTCCAGGCTTGGCCAGGCCCTGTGGAGCTGCAGGCCCTGCTGTGTGCCCAGCAGGAGGGGCATTTGAAGATGAGGAGGAGGGCAGGGCTATCTGAGGAGGGAGCTGCTCCTGCTGCTGAACTCAGGTCTCTGAGACAAAGTGAGTTAAGAACCCAGGCTGCCTCTCACCCCTAGTGCCACCAGCCAGCAGCAGTGCCAAGGCCCCTGCTGGGGCCACCTCTGGCCAGCACCTTTCCTGGGGAAGATGGGATACCTTGACACCTCTGGCCAATGTGAGAAAACTCTGAGACCCAGGGCAGGAAGGTCGCCTGCTCAGGAAACAGTAGGCAGGGCCCAGGTGAGCCTCCGGCCAGCATAGCCACATGGTAGCAACCCCAGCAAATTAGCCCTGCTCTGGCCACAGGTCCCTAAAGCTGGCCTCAGTTACCCACAGTCATGTGGTGTGACCCAGAAGTCCTTCTCCCTGGACACTGGGAGCCCACCAGGCAAGGCCACCCCAGCCCCTGCCCTGGCTTGTTCACCCAGGCAAGACGTTGCCCAGCAGCCCGGGTCCCCCTGGGCTTCCCAGCCACGCCATCCCTCCGAGGCCACATTCCTGACCATGCAGGCTTTCCCTGCAAACCGCCCACAGCTCTGAGCCTTACTGACGTGCAGCTGCCCCCGCCTACATCACTGGCCACGCAGCAGCTTTCCAGGCTGCCCTACGGTCTCTGCCTGAGGGCCAGGAAGACCAACACTGCCCTTCAAGACCCTTGTGCCCAGCCTCAGCTCAGAGTGGGCAGCAATGAGGTGAATTCCCCGAGGCCCTCCATCCTGATGCAGGCCAGGAACTCCTGCCCCCAGGAGCCCTCCAGAGGATCCCAGGACTCCCAACCTGGCCCTGTCCCCCATCCCAACCAGCCCAGAACTGTCGGCTCAACCCTGGCCAGGCCCACAAGGATGCTGTGGCCACCCATGGAAAGTGGATCTGTTCCCACAGACCAGGACCCCTGGGGCAGGTAGGACCTGATCTTAGCCTGAGGACAAGTGCCACCAGACTCTACACACATCAACCTACGAGACCCTCATGTTCTGCCAGGGAGGTGCCCTCACCACCCTGGTTCAGGGAGGAATTCTAGACCCAACCTCCGGCCAGGACACCAGAGGCCACAGAAAGAAGAGGTTTCTCTTTAAAGGCTGGACGGGGGACACTGTCCTACAGGCGGGGCTTGACTCCCAGCTGCTGGGCTCCGGAACACTGGCCCCTCAGAAGTGGTGGAACAAGGCCTGGACGGAGCAGGCTGGGCTCTGAGAGGCGGCCAGCCTGGCACAATCTCTGCTTTGTCCCTGGAGCCTCAGTCCCAGCCCAGCCTCCATCCTGTCCAGAGCCCAGGTCAGCCTAACCAGCCGGCTTTCCTGGGGTGAGGCCTTGGGGAGGCCTGCGGGCAGCTTGGCCACCTTGGGCTGGAACCTGGGCCTAGAGCCAAGCACACGGAGGCCTACCCCTGACCCCACCACCTGCAGGCACCAGGACATTCTGGCACCCTCAACTCCCTGCAGAGTACAGGACAACATGAGAGACGGCCAGCAGCCCCTGACAGATGCCCCTGCTGCCCACTACCACACAACAGTTGTGCCTGGCCCAGGCACCATCCAGCCTTGGAGCCTCACAAAAGTTCCATGGAAACCCATTCCACAGATAGGAGTCCTGAGGCTCAAAGCCCCTCTGCTGCCTGGTGGCCAGAGCCCAGGAGGACCATGCACAGAGGCCAGGCCAGTGAGACAGAACCACCCATCAAGCGGCAGCGACCCCAGGGGTCTGCACACAGAGGTGCGGCCTCCAGAGGCAGCCTCACTGTCCCCAGGTACCGTCCAAGGAGAGTCACCAGGTCTCAACTGCTCCTGTGGAGCACTAGCCACAGACTTCCCAACCACTGGGGCTGCACTCAGTGTTGCCCGTCTGCTGCAAAGAGAAGGAGCCGAGCCAGGGCAGGGCCCGTAGCCAGCAGAGGACACTGTTGCTGCCTGCCCACCCGGCACTCAGGACACTCCACTAACACTAGGAGAGAAACCAGGACAGACAGTAGGGCACAGGGCCCACCCCACTGGGGCCCACACTCAGGAGCAGGCCAGGGCCAGCTGCAGGACAAGCAGCAGGCAGCCCTAGTGCCCTGAAGTACAGTCCTTGCTGGCCTTGAGGTGGCTGCTTGGGGAGAGGAGCCGGCCACAGGGGTAGATCAGGAGTCCACACACCAGTGACAACCAGCACAACACGTGGCCACCCTGTGAGCACTCCGGGCAGGCAGGGAAGGGGCAGGACGCAGGAGCCTGCTGGCAGCTCTGTCGCAGTGGCACCTCAGTGGTCCCAGCCGGGCTCCCCCTGAGCCTAGGTGAGGATCTGTCAGAAACAGACTCCCCAGGGGGCTGGTGAAGGGTGGCCAAGCTTCACATCGCAGGGAGGGCCAGCCAGGCAGCTGTGTGGGCCATGTGCTCGACAGTCTAGACCAGCCCCACCTGGGCGACATCAGGGCAGAGACCAGCCACAGCCCACCCTGGAACAGCAGCCCTGCAGGGGCCTGCCACACCAGTGTCCTCACGGGGTCAGGCAGAGCCTACTCCTACTCACAGCCAGCACTTCAGGACACACCTCAGTATGGGCACCCGGGCCAGGGCTCCTGCCCAGCATGCCTTTCCAGTACAAGTGGTCCCTGGCCCTGCAGGCGCCCCACCGTGCCAGTGACAGTGCAGCAGACCATACAGGTGCCTCAGTGGGTCGGACCCTCTGGGCCAAGCTGTCCCCTTGGGGACAGTCCTCACAGACCAGCTCCCAACCTGGAATGGGCTCTGAGGCAGGGTCTGCACTGCTGGAGGAGGGCTGGGGTGGCACCTGGGCTGTCTGGGCGGAGACCCGAGCAGGAGAGAAGCTGCCCACCCCAGCCCTCAACTGTGACTGTCCTGTGTGGGCAGCCCTCTCCCAGGCTTTCCTCCCCCCAGGAACACTGCCCTTGCTGGCAGACTGGGTTCTGAGGCCCAGTTCCCTTGTGGGCATAGCTGGTCAGACAGCAGGGTCTGATGTGGGGGAGGGGACTGCACCATCACCTGTGAGACTCGCAGAAGGCCCACCTGCTGGCATGGTGACCACCAGACACAACCTATGTCCCCAAAATGGAGTTCTGTCACCTATACCACCACAGAGGTCACCAGGTCCCGTCCAGTCAGCCACACGTCCCTTGGGCCTCAGCACCACACAGCACCTCAGGTGGGTCCCTCCCTGCCTTTGCTCCACTTCACCAAACCAACATGGTCCCAGCACCCACCTCCTTCCCCTTTGTGTCTTCCTCAGCTCTGCCGCTTTCTCCCCTCCAGGTGGCACCTGCAACTTCCAGGGACATCCTCAGTTCTGCCACGTTCCCCTCACACCAGTCTCACCCTCGCCCCCCTCTGTCTATCACTTGCCCCAATCTAACTGGCTTCACCACCCTGGACACCTCTCCAGGCCACCAACTGCCAGAGAGTTCCACTTGGGAAGAGAGGTCCCAGGTCCCCTCACCCACCAGCTGTGACCGAAGCTGGGAAAGCTGGAGGCAGGTGAGTTGGACGGCAGGGACTTGGTGGGTAGCCTTCATGTCCATTCCCAGTCCTTGGCATGGCTGACCCTTCCCTGAGAGCCCTGTCACTACCTCCTCCCCTCCCCTGCTTCTGGATGAAGGGACTCTAGGTACAACGGGGCTCCAAAAACAGCCAGGGCCCACAGTCCCCTCCCTCCTCCCACAGGGTCCTCCCGGGTCCTCCTGGGCTACCAAAGCCGAGCTCTGGTTTCCGCAGGAAGGTGCCTGATGTTTACCACTGAGCCCGCAGGATGAGGGCCATGCAATGCTCCCTCCAGGACCTAGGCAGGTGCTGCCTAGGCTTGCAGGGTCTCCCACTCCTGCCGGTACCATGGTGGCAGGGACTGTGTTCTGGTGTCCCTGCAGGGGCCAAGCCCCATAAGTGACTGAACAAGAGTTTCTTGGATAATGGAAAAGCCCAGCAGAGCCCTTGCTGGTGGATTCCCCCTGCCAGCCCAGCAACAACTGCCCCAGGTCCCAGCACAAGTCCTCAGGACCACAAGGTCCATAGGCAGTGGTAGACAGAGGCAGAGCCCACACTCTCCCCTGAGGTCTCCCTGCAGGAAGTCTGTCCCCCTCTGGAGTAAAGGGCAGGTCTGGAACACAGCAACTCTGCCCAGCACACACACACACACACACGGCCCATATCCACGAAGATGACCCCTCACAGAAGACAAGTGCTGTGGTGGACTTCCTGGCTACACATTTACACTGTAGCCACCAGAACTCTGGATCAGGCTGCTTCCTGGATGCAGGGCAGAGAGGCTGCTTAGGCTGCCTTCTCAGTTCTGCACACACCTTTCACAGCCATGGCTGCTAATGGGAAGAACCTCCCATACTTAACTGTAGGGCAGTATAACCCAGTGGGGAGCAGAGAGACTAGCCCCTGCCCCCAGGGGCCGGAGGCACTGCACATAACCTACGCTGTCATCAGGTGCATAGAGAGGGTGTCTCGTGATGACATTTTATTGGTATGATAATTAGACCATTTCCCTGCCTCCTGCGCTAGGCTGCCCTGGGCCCTTCCTTCGCCAAGGATGTCACAAACTAGTTGTCCTTCCCTGGAAAGGTGCCTCTCCTGGACTCAGCTGAACCACAGCTGTCTGTGCTTCCTCCTCAAGTCCAGGCACAAGCCCTGGGCTGGGCCCTGGGACTCAGCGAGAGGAGGCAGATCCTAGCAGCCCAGATCCTTCCTGCCTCTGCTACATCACGGCTGCCACCCTCCCCAAGAGCCCAGGCTGGCCCACTTTCTTCCCAGACACAACTGCCTAGCTCTGCGTCCTGTGGCCCTGGGGTGCTTGCAGAGGGATTCCTGGGCCCCCACTCTTGTGGGCAACCTCCTGCTATCCTCCATCCCTGGGCTCTGGGGAACTTTCCAAAAAGAAAAGAAGTGGTCAGTGCCAATTAAACCTTTGGGCCACCAGAGATAGGCTGGTCCTGGGAGAAGAAAGAAAATGGCTGAGTCCCAGCCTCCCACAAAGAGGACTGTGTGAACGCGCCTGGCTGACCAGATGAGGGGGCTGGCCAAGCCCAACCAGGCCTGGAAAGTTAGCCAAATGCAAGGGGAGCTGTGCACACTGCTAGCCCAGGGTTGGGCCTTGCGGGGACCTAACCTGTCACGGGAAAGACAACCAAGACCAGCCAGAAAGTCCCCTCCTCTGTAGACTCTGGGTCTGCTCCAGGGGCCAGACCTGGATACTGATCCAGGCCCAGTAACAGTCACCCTCTTCCTCCCCTAGGGAGCACAGTGTCGCATACACGGAGGCCTGAGGTTGGGAGAAGAGGAAGGCGCTGTCCAGCTCTCTGACGGGTCCTTGCTCTCTCCCACCCCCTCCACGAACGGAGGTCCGGGACTGGCCAGTGGGGCTCCGGCGGCCAGGACCGCCGGGGTCGCGCGGCCGGGGCGCAGCTGCTCCA
>NW_026000001.1:6109803-6146939 GCF_001458135.2 Marmota marmota marmota
CAGCCGAGCCCAGCCGAGCCACGCCGCCGAACTGAGCCTCTCTGCCGAGCCGAGCCGAGCAGCCGAGTCGAGCCGAGCAGAGCCGAGTCTGATCGAGTGCTGCGGGATGTAGTGACCAAGGCTAATGGTGCCCGCAACAGCCAATCAGAGTCACTGCCCAATCAGCGCCCGCACCAACTGCTCGCCCGCCTCCGCCTGGGCTGAGGGAGGCTGGAACAGTTAAGCTGAGGACCAGGCGGGGTTGGGGCGGGGACCAGGTGGAGCAAGGCCAGGCCAGGGCACCTCCAACCCGCCGCCCGGCCTCGTACTCTGGCTGTGCACAGACGGCCCTTAAGGCACAGCCCCGGATCGTGCTGGCAGCGGGCCCGTGGGGAGTGGGAGCAGGTGGCTGCTTTGGCTCGGGTTTCCGAAGGAGTTCCGCGCTCCTCGCCAGGGTCCTGCATGCAGAACAGAGTTGCTGCAAGCCGGCAGGGATGTTGCATGTAGGTTGGGTGCAGGGTTCTGCACTCGGTGGTCTTGCTGCAGGGACGCTGCATGTAGGTTGGGGTGCTGCACATAGGCCAGGTTCTGAGCTCTGGTGGGGTTGCTGTACACGGCGGAAGTGCTGCATGCAGGTTGGGGTGCGGAGGCACCGCACTTAGTCCCGGGTTGTGTGTGGAGTGGGGTGTTGCATTCAAGTCAAGACTGCTGTACACTGCGATGCCCAGCCCTGACCTTGCTCCTCCAGAGGCAGTGCCTGGAAGCTATCCTCACCGCGGCTCCTATTCACACAGGAATAAGGGGGCAGCAATTCCTGTGTAGCAGTGGTGACCAGGACCGCCAGGCCAAGGAGCTCACCCAGTGTCACACAGCAGCAGGCTGCACTTGAAGTCCCAGACTTTTGCTCTGAAGCTTTCTCTCTTCAGGTCGAGCTGTAGGCTGGAGTACGCGAGCATCTAAGTTCCAGAGAAGCCTGGGGAAGGCTTGTGGACAGCAGGCTGATCCAAAGAGGCAGCCAGACCTGAAGGGATTCTCTTCTTGCAGAAGAGCACTTGGGTTTCCTGAAGTACAGCAGAAGGTGGTAGGAGAGAACTGAGGGCAGGACCTGTGGACCTCCAGGGGAACTGCACTGACCACCATGGTGCCATCTACAGCACATTCCTGAGTGCTGACATTTTACCGGCAGATCTTTCTACTGCATGCCCTCTCTGCTGATGGCCAGCTGCCCACATGCTCCTGCCCACCCCTGGGGTTTCAATAGTGGACCTTGAAAGGCTCAGTTCTTCCCAAGGCTCCTTGGAGAGACCAGTGGATAGTAGAATACTCTGGGCTGTTACATTTCCAGCCCAGAAAGAGAGGCAACCCTGAACAACTGTCCCCTGCACAGGCCTGTCCTGTCCATATCTTGCATGTCTTTGGAGGTTGTGGATTAAGCTTCATCAGGTGTCAAATGTTAGGTTCTCAGGATGAGCAATGGGCCCTTCCAGTGAGGGCAGTGGTGATTTTTAGGTGAATAATAAAGAGTACATGGGACTTTGGACTGAAGAAATTGTCCAGCAGTGAGGTATGGCTGGAGGTAGACAGGTCATCTGGTGGAAGTTGCGGGAGTGCAGGAGAGAATGTAGGTGATCCATAAACCGGGCAGTGGTCTTGGTGGTGGCCTCCCAGGAGGTCAGTAGCTTCCCCCTGCCAACTGGTGCTGTTGAAGTCACTTGGCTTCCTCAGCCTACAAACTCATTTTCTTGTGCTCTCAGCAGTATTTGGCCTGTTGAACATTCTCATCTGGTCACCAAAATTCTTTCCTTCCAGACCCCACTTCCTCCCTGTTCCTACCCCACCCCAGCTCCCTGGCTCCCTTCTCCCCGCTTGGCCACTCCTCAGTTTTTTCCTTGCTTGTGCAGCCTGCACCCTAGTCTCCAGGGCTCAGCTGGGGCTCTTCCTGCCACTGTGTGTCTGCCTTAAGCCTTCAGCCTTGGTGTAATGCCTGACCACAAGTCACCACTGCCAGCATTGCCCAGGTCCAGGGCTGTATGGAGTCAGTTCCCAACTGAGCCTGTCCTGTTGTATCTGTTGCAAATTAACCCCTTCACGACAGACACTAGGTCCTTGTCTGGAGCTGTGGAGCGGCAGCTGGAGCACAGGTGACATGCAGCTGTGGGGACCCCTCCATGCCAGTGCGGACCTGAGGCAAGCCAGACCAAGGCAAGCCAAGTGTGCCTGCCTATTACAGCACAGCAGCCTGGCCCAGGTCAACGTGGATGCCCACGTTGCAGAGTGCTGCAGCTCTGAACCCCCAAGCATCCACAACCACAGGGTTTCAATCTCCCACTTCTGGACCAAAGGCAAGAAAACAGAAGTAGGCCGACTTGAATGGGAGTTCTTACTCAAGGACTGACCAATAGGATTTGGACTTTTCCAAACCCTCATTAGCATAAATTTGGACCAATAGTGTTGACCCCTAGGCTAGCCCATTCAAGTGGCAACCCCTGTGGGAGTCCCCTCATGCACCTGCAAGAATTCTGCTTCTATTCTGCACTCCTGAATAAATCCCACTCTTTCACTCTTGCCTTCCATTTCCCCATGAATTGCATTCTACAGATTTGTGATTCAGCAACCCAGAAAGTTGGTGTGAGCTTCTGGGGTCTATTGCAACACCGGGGGGGGGGGCACCATTTAGAGGAGCAGCACTGAGAGCTGTAACATGCCACTCCGTACTATTAGGGAAGAATTCAGCTAGGTCAGCTACAACCCTCAGAGCTGACACCAATAGGCATCCCTTGCTGTGATTAGCTGCTAAAAATAAAGGGGCTTTCTTGCCTGCAGAATCCTGTAGTTTACACAGACCCCACCCACCAGCAGAAGCATAGAATCCAATTTTATCTCAAACTCTGGTTTCAAAAGTATAACCCCTCGTGCACAGGCTCTGTCAGCCTGGCCCATTGGGTCTGGTTCAGAGATGCCTGGGAAGGAACATACTTGGGGGAGAGCAACTAAGAGGCACTTGAGACTGTGGATGCCACAGTTCTTGGTGGCTTTCTCAATCACATTGTGGGGACAGGAACCAGGAGGGGTCCAGTGCTACTGAGCAAGAAGACATGGACTAGTGTTCAAAATTGCTATGTCCCTTGAGGAAAGTCCTGATGAGAGACTCATTGGTGGGTCAACACTCCATCACACGAACACTGTCAGAACACAGAGTAGACAGAGACTTCCCAATGACATGAAACTTTTGTGCCAAAACCACACAAGGCAGGACACGAGAAGAACCCTGAAGTCCACTACCTCTATGAGCCTGCACACCCAAATCCTTAACAACACATCAGCACGTGATTCCAGCATGATATGAAAAAAGTGCATGTGACCCTGGGGAGCTCTTTCCAGGAAGGCTGAGGCAAGTCAGTTACTCTTTCAAAATCAATGGATATAATTCACCTGTTAGCAAACTAGAACAGAAAAAGACACAGGATCATTTGTTGGGGTGGAGGGGAGCTATCAGTGACAGTTGGACAAAGTGGCACACACCTGTATACCTGGTGGTTCAGGAAGCTGAATCAGGAGGATCACAAGTTCAAAGCCAGCCTCAGCAATTTAGAGAGGCCCAACGCAGTTTAGTGAGACCCTGTCTCAAAATAGAAAACCTGAAAACAAAGGGCTGGGATGTGGCTCAGTGGTTAAATGCCCCTGGGTTCAACCCCTGGTACAAAAAGAAGAAAAAAAAAAGGAAAAAGAAAAAGTCTCAGTGAACTTGGGATAGAAGCTGACAAAGAATGAACCTCACAATGGTGAGAGGGGCTCTCCCCCGCATCAGAAAGACGGGGAGAACATGCACTCCACTGCTCCATTTGAACACGGACAGAGGACACAGCCAGTGTATTTGGCAAGGAAAAGGTCCCAACCATTGGAAGGGAAATGTTAAGTGATCTCTAATTGCATGTTTCACTATTGTCTGTAGAAAATGTTAAGCTACAAAGTGCTGTTAAAACTAATTAAGTGATTTTACCAAAGCCACAGAATAAAAAGCCCCCCAATCAATTCTATTCCTTTGTACTAATAATGGACAGTTAGCACTTGAAATTTTAAAACAGTGCCATTTACAAATAGAATTTTTACAACATTGAATACTTAGGGGCAGATTTAAGATACATGAGACTCAGAAAACTACAAAATACCACTGAGAGAGACATAACAAGACCTAATGAAGAGAGAGTTATACCATGTTCATGGATTACAAGACAATATTGTTAAACAGTTGTCTCCAAAATAATCTGTAGATCTCTCATGTAAACCACAGCTAAGTTTGGTTCATGTCTTTTTTGTTTTATAAGCTGACAGGTTGATTCTAATTTATAAAGAAATTCAGAGGACCTAAAAAAGCCCACACCATCTTAAAGAAGAGCAGAGCTAGAAGGCTCACACTATCAGAGTTGAGTCCTATTATAATGCTAAAGCAATCAAGACAGTATGGATGACCTAACGACATCTGTAGATAGACCAAAGAATGAGATGAGAATCCAAAAATAAAGTCTTACACTTATGGCAATTGGTTTTCAACAAAGGTGCAAAGATAATCCCACGGAGAAAGGATATTCATTTAACGAAAGTTACTGGAACAAATAGACATCCACATGAAAGGAAAGAACTTCCAACCTTACCTTGCAATATACAAATATCATTTTAACTAAATTAGCAAGTGTGTAAAAGTACCAAGTAGAAGTCAGCCTACATATAAGAGCTATAACTATAAAGCTTCTAGAAGAAAACAGGTGAGAATTTTTGTGTCCTTTTTATTGCTTGGATAAAATTTTTAAAAAGCACAAACTGTAAAATAAAACAAAAATAATAAATTGGACTTTAGCAAAATTTTAAAAAATATATGCTTCAAAGACACTGTGAAGAAAATAAAAAACCGCAGATTGAAAAAAATATTTGCAAAACACATCTCTGATAGGAGACCTGTATCCACAATATATAAAGAGCTCTTACAACTCAAAAATAAGATGACTGGACCAAAAAAATGGATAAAACCCTTCAAATACAAATGGCAAATAAGCACACAAAAATGTGCAGCTTGATTAATTGTCTGAAGCAGGAAGGGAAACGTGCAAGGCAGCACTCACACCAGCGAGTGACTAGAGCTCACAAGGGAGGCACAGGCTGTGCTGGAGAGGGTGTGGCATGCCCTGGACTCCTGCACGTGGTGGACAGCAGCATGAAAGGCGCAGCCACTCGGAGCCAGTTGACTACCTTGTCATCAAGTGAATGTGCACTTCCACTACGACCCAGCAATCCCAAGAAAAATGGGACCCGCTGTGCACAGGAAATTGAGGTTTTATTTGTAACAGCCCACACTTAGAAACAATCCAACTGTCCTTTGGTGGGTGGAGAATAGATACCCCGTGGGGTTTTCCACAGGTGCCCCTTATCAGTGAGAAGAATTTCACCTTGATTCCTGCTTGCTGAAATTTTTTTTTTATCATGAAAAAGTATCGGATTTTTTAAAATATATTTTTAGTTGTTGACAGACCTTTATTTTATTTATTTATATACATGTGGTGCTGAGAATGGAACCCAGTGCCTCACACATGCTAGGCAAGAGCTCTACCACTGAGCCACAACTCCTGCCCCAGAAGGGTCTTGGATTTTGTGAGAAGTCTTTCTGTGTTGACTGAGATGATCGTGTGCCTTTTGCTACTTTATCTTTAGACATGGGGGATTGCATTAATTGGTTTTCAGATTTAAACTCACCTTGCATTCCTGGGTAATCCTACTTGGCCATGGGTGTAAGCTTTCTGGTATGTTGCCAGATTCTGTTTGCTAATGCATTGCTGGGCCTTTTGCACCCACCTTCGTCAGGGATACTGATCTGTAGTTTCTCGTCTCTGATATCCCTTTCTGGTTTTGGTATCAGGGTGGTCTGGCCTCGTGGAATGAGTTGGGAAGTGCCCTTCCCCTTTTGTTTCTTGGAAAGAAGAGTTTGTAAAGGATTGATATTCCTATTTAAGTGTCTGTTGGAAGTCAACAGCGAATCCACCGGGCCCGTGTGTACCCTGGTGGAAAGTCTCAAAATCACCAATTCAACCTCCTGACTTGTTATGATCTATTTAACTTTGTGTGTGTGGTATTGGAGACCAGACCGGGGTCTCATGCCTGCCAGGCAGGTGCTCTACCACGGAGCCCCACCACAGACCTCTAGAGTCTCTCTGCTTCTTTTTGAGCCAGGTTTGGTGGTCTGTGTCTTTCCAGGGCTTGTCCCTGGTGGCAAAGACACTCCCATTCCCAGTTAGAGGGCTTTGCAGTATGGCTTTATCTTTGGCCTCTTCTGAGGTAAGCATAGCTCTGAGGGTCCTCTGGGGAGGGACTCAGGTCCCATCCCTCCTCTGCAGACACCTCCGTGGGGCCCATTTCTGTCAGGACAGAGGCCAAGCTGGGCCCTCCTGCGTCTCTCTGGCCTTGTTTCCCACCGTTTATTTCCCTCACAGGACGCCAGCACTTGCTCAGCAAAAGTGCGTGACGTGCATATCTTCCCTGGTCATCGAATGCTCCTTTGCAGCATTGCCTTGGTGGCTTCCATGGATGTGGCCCTCTGAAACCATAGTATTGTATTAGTTGCTTTCTGTTGCTATAACAAAATGCCTGGGTACTTACAAAGGGAAGAGTTTTATTCAGCTCGCCAATTTGGAGGCTGGAAGTCTAGAGGAACCCATGGGCCATGCTGAGACTGGGGGTGTGGAGACGAGAGGGCAGAGTGGGAAAGGCTGGGAGTGCGTCCCTGCACCTGAGGGCTCTTTGGACCTGCTCCCCTGCTCAGCGGCCTGACCATCCTGTGTTCTGGAGATCATCTCCCTTATCCATTGGCTTCCTAGGTGCGTCACTCGCCACCCACCAAGCCATGGCCATGCACAAGGGAACCTCTCTACCTGTCGTTGTGGAAATGAAACCTTGCAGGTGCCCAAGCCCTGCCCACCTGGGGGACTGCGCTCTCTCCCCAGTGGCTCCTGTTACCACTTCCCTGAGGGCCAGCCTCCCCACCTGAGCTCAGTTTTTGGGGAGTCAAGATAAGGGGAACTTGGAGCAGGGGCCAGGACACACCCACCCTGCAGGCCGGTCCTGGGCGCTCCAGGCTGCTCAGGGGAGCTGCAGCCGTTCTCGACCCCTCCACCTGAGGTCAGGCTGGTCCCAAGCCCTTGGCCTCTGCTCCTCCCACCCCCTACCTTCCTGCCTGCCCAGGGAGGGGCCCCTGCAGCCCCAGGCATGTGGGGAAGAGCTGGGAAGGAACCAGGAGCAAGGAGGGCCTTGAGTCTGCGCCAGCAGCTCTGCCTCTGGTCAGTGAGGGCCGTCCTGGGAAAGACGGGGCCTGGTAACCCCAAGGCCAGGGTCACAGCCCCTGGGCAGAGACGGCAGCCCAGGACACAGATGACTTTCCGGTACTTCAAAGGTGAGATCCCTTAAGGAATTCCTTGGTGGCTTGGTGAGAGGGGCTGGGGGCAGGGTCTGCCGTGCAGGCTCCGGCTGGAAGCTGCTGTGGGCACAGTTGGGAAGGCGCGAGCTCTGGCTGGCTCTGCCATCCCTCTTCTTATTCCCTTAGCATTTGAACGTGGCTGGATCTCACACCTGGAATTGCTAAAAGTGGCGTTTTATGTATATCTTACCACAATTTAAAAATGTTTAAAAACAGGCTGGAGAAAAAAATAAGAATCACACCCTTAAAACCAGGGCTTTGTCTCCATGCCCCCTCTGCCTGGTGGGACCTAGGATGTGCAGGGAGCCCAGAGCCCAACAGCCAGGGCCCAACAGCCAGGGTGCCCCAAGGCCGGCGCACAGTGCTGGGGCCGGGGCAAAGAATAGGTGTGCTGTTTCTGAGGGGCCCCTAGAGCAGGGGAGAACTACTCCGCTCTCCCTGTGCCCCCTCCGATTCGTGCACGCTGGGGTTAACCAGAGGGAGGACAGGCTGGGGAAAGGGCTAACCTGGGGAAGGAGGGAAGCAAGTGCTGCTGATGCGGGCACCGCCATTGGGGGGCGCAGGACTCTGCCTTCCCGCCACTCTTTCTGCAGCAAGCCAGGAAGAGTCGACACAGAAAGGAAGTGTCCAAGGCGATGGGGCAGAACACCCGTGTGGTCTTCCAGTGATTGATGGCAGGAATATCAGGAAGGAACGGTGTCCTACTCCGGTGAGTTGTGGCTTAATATCCCGTGAATTTTTAGCCTGTCTTTGTATTTACTGTTTAATGAGCGGGCTGTGAGGCTGTGGTGAGGTCCCAGCCACGCAGGGAGAGGACCCTCTGCCCTAGTTCCCGGCCGTCTGCTCCTGTCTGTAATGAGAACGTTTATTGATGACTTCAATTTGGTTTTTATTGTCATCACTGTTTGCTTTTCAGAATTAGGAGAAGTACATCAAGCACTCTTCCCGCCCCCACGCACAGAGCAGATCTTTCCCCGGATGCGAGGGAGGAAAAGCCTCTCATAATTATGTTGAATGTTAATAATTAAAGTTAAACGGCTCAATGGATTGAGTCTATATTTCTTGAAAGCCACCTGCTTCATCACAGGGTAACCCTGAGTGTCAATTCTCTGTACCTAAGTGACTGGTGAAGTTCAGTTCCTGCAAAGTTAGCATTTCCCAGGAAACTTGACTTAATAAGGGTTTCCTTCTTGGTTTCTCAGGACCCTTCAATACCACAACCCTCGCTTGGTCTTGACCTGACATGTTTCCCAAGGGATGCGGGAGGGTGAGGGGCTGTCGGCGGTTGTCATGGTTACTGGAACTGCATCCTGCTGTCCATCTCCCATTCACCCAGCATCCTGGAGAGACTTTAGTCCTGTCCCGCCACCCCAGCACCGGGATCCTTGATCTGCAGCCCTTCTGTGAAGAAGCCATGTAGTCCATCCTCCTGCCCTGTCCCCCACACCCAGGAGGGGTATCTGGGGCCACAGCTGTAGCCCACAGCCAGCTCCACAGCAGCCCTTTTCTCCTCAGAAAGCAGCGGCCTTGTAAAGACCAAGTTGTGGGCATGGGTCAGGGTCAGGCTCCTTTTGTAGCTCCTAAAGGCAAAGCCTTCTGTGGCTGGTGCAGCTATAAGCCCTTGTAAAATCCCTAAGGTGGTTAAGCTAAAATGAGGCCATTAGGGTGGCCCTCATCCGCACGGCTGCCCCCCCCCCCCGTAAGAAGAGGAGCAGAGGACTCGGGGAGGAGAGAGGCTGTGGGAGGAGCCAGCCCACAGCAGTGTACCCTGAGCCTGCCTTCCTCAGGAGAGGGACACTGACTGTGATTGAACCCTCTGGCTGTGGTGCTCTGTGAGGACTACAAGGCCCCTCCCCAGCCTCCACCCGGCCTCCACCTGGCCCGCGTGAACACACAGAGGCTCATGAAGCCTCCTGCACAGTTTGCAGGGCCCAGGCCCTGGCCTAGGGCTGTGGGGGTGGGTGCTGTCCCCAGACCGTCCCCATACCTCCATCACAGAACCAGCACACTGTCCCTTGCAGAGGTGCCTCCCCTGGAGCAGGACCTTCCTGGCCGTGTGCAAAGTGGCCGCGGGCTGGTTCAAGCCTGTTCCTAAAAGGTCTTTGTGTGCCATTGCTGTGGGAACAGGTCTTGGTGACCTCTTCAGGTGGGACGCAGCTGTCCTCAGAGCCTAATGCAACACTACCAGCCTGCACACACGCTCCTGGTGCACATCGCCAGCCTCCGGAGCGTGACCACAGAGGCTCCTGCCCCTTTCCACCTTCATCCCAACCCGTGAGAGGGTGAAGGGAACCAGGTGTCCCCATCCTGGCTCTAGGGGACAGCGGAGCTCAACCACCATCTGGACACACCCCGGGCAGGTTCAGCCTTTCCGCCTGTTTGCCCTCCCAGAGGGTTTCCAGCTCCAGTGCCTGGAAGGAGGAAGACGACTGTGACTTCCCAAGACAGAGCAGAAAGAAAAGTAGAGCATTTTGTTTTCTTTAGAATGCTGCAGACACAAAGAAACTGTGTTTTCCTACTCGTGGGTGCCCAGCTCGGAGCCCAGGCAGCGCTGCAGGTGGTCACCTGGTGGAACGGCGGTATCCCACGCGCGGCTGTGCACGCAGGGAGCCCTGGAATTGCTGGGAGTTGCTGGGGAAGGCCAGCGACAGCTCGATTTTCTGGTGAAGAGGGACCCATGCGGGAGGCTGAGGGCCGCCTGCTGCCCTCCTTCCCCACGGTGCGGCTGACACAGAGACTCTCCCTGTCCATGGGTCTCCACACCTCTCACTCTCCACCCAACTTGCAGAGACTCCAGCAGATGGGCCTCTGGCCAATGGGCACTGTGATGGGGCTGGGGCCCCGGGTGCCTGGGGACAGTGCTGCACCTGCTCCCTCTGGACGCTGGCAGAGCAGAGGGGTGGGCTGCACAGCCCACAACAGCAAAAGCAACCTTTTTTTTTTTTTAAGCCGTGGTCTTAAAAAAGCAATCTCCCCTAAAATCAGAGTCTAGCTCCTGGGCAGCAGGAGGGGCCCCACATGGGGATGAGGCGTGGGATTCGGGACCTCAGGTCTAAGGGCTGGGACATCCAGGCGGAGGGCATAGCAGTACAGGGCCTCCAATGGGGGCTGTGGGGGACACGCAGGCTGGGGAGGTGGGACGGGGACTGGGCGGCAGCTATGGCACCCCAGCTGTGGGCGCTCACTGCCTGGCTGCTCCAGGAGGTGTCCCTGAAGGTGCTCCGTAAGGAGAGCATGTGCTTTGCAGGGACACGGCCCGGTGTCACAGCCACCCAAGACTCAGGTGACTTCCATCACAGTTTGGCTCACTTTGAGGTTGATCAGGTCACCCAAACCAAGAGGCATGGAGAGTCGGCCACCACTGACCGAGGACCTGGCTGAGCAGGCTTTCCTGCGGCCGTGAGGACTCCTGCTCACAGGGCTTTTGTGGGTAAGAAGGAACAGGCAGGGGAGGCCAGGGCTGTCAGCAGCCATCAGGGAGTAGCCACTTCTGGCCCCTCTGGAACCCGAGCCTGGGGACCCTGCAGCCGGCTCTCTCCCACACCCACAGACCCCCAGGGAGCGGGTGACAGCCCATTCACACAACCCCAGAGCTCCTTCCCTGCCAGTGCCCAGAGAGTCCCTCTGTCTGCTTCTGCTTTGTTGGGTTGCTGCTTCTAGCTTCTTTTGGAAGAGACGCTGTTCCTCTCCGTGGGGCCCAGGGGAGGACACAGGCATGCACTGGGGTCAGGCCTCCATTAAAGTGTGCCCATGCCGGACACCTGTCCTGGACAGGCGTGTGGTGTGGCAGAAACAAGCCTGGGCTCCACTAGATGGGGGTGTGTGACATCTGAAGCCCTGGAGAGATCAGGTGGGGCACTGAGGTGGTGCACCCCTGCTCCTCAACACCCTCCTCAGAGACAGGAACACTGCCCACTGAGCACTGGGCTGGGCCCTCCCAGGATGCCTTTGAGCCGCCCAGTCCAGGATAGGCGCTGGCCCCCTGCTGCTCCCCTGAGGGCAGCCCCTCCCCCAGAGCCTGAGGGGACCTGGCTGAGCCTCAGGAAGGAAGTGGAAACGGCCTCTGGGTCATGAGTCCCCACAGCCCCCCTGGGTTTTGCACCAAGGGGGCTCCCCACAAAGGATACCCCTGCAAAGAATTCGGACCGGGTTTTGTGCCCACAAGAGTGATTGTTCCCTCTACACACCTGCATTGTGAGCAGATGTGGTCAGGAGACCTGTTGAACCTGAATTTCAGGTAAACAAGGAAGACTCTGTTAGTGTACGCGTAGCCCCGCAGTGTTCAGGGTATGTGACCCGAGAACTGGTCATGTCTCATCTGACACCCAGTGTAAGGGGATTCTTCCACTCGGCCTGGCAACCCTACCTGGGAGCAGGTGCACAAGGCCAGTCACCCACACAGACGGCTGCCAGGGAGGCTGGGCAGGTAGAGGTGGCAGGAGCCCTGTGCTGTGGAGGGAGGCCTGTTCTCCCAGAATGTACCCCGAGGTCCCCCGACAGGACATGCCAGCCCCCTCTGCTGTCATGCCAGGGTCTGCCCAGGGAAGTGGTCTCCAGGCAGCTGACAGTCACACATGGAGCTCTGGGCAGGGGCAAGGCCTTGTCTCAGGAGTCTCCTCCCCCCTCACCTCAGGGTCTGGCCATGCCCTGGAGCTCAGGCCAGGTGCCAGGGGAGCAGAGGGCTGCGAAGGACTGTCCTGTCCCAGCTAGTCCTGTCCTGTCCTGTCTCAAAGAGCCTGCATTCTGAAGGGGGGCAGGGACCAGGTGTCTTGCCTTCAGTTCTGAAGAAGGTCTGGAGTGTGTCACCAGCCAGCTTGGGGACCCCAGGGGCACTGCAGAAGCCGCCCTGCTGCCCACCTCACCAGCTGGGTACAACCCACCCTGTCTCCAGCTGAGCTGCTCCACTCCAGGGCTGAACCCTCAGCAAGCCCACAGCTGGGACTCAACTCAGAGAAGCGCCCCCTTCCTGGAGAAGGGGCTGGCCTAAGGCTGTGGCTGCTGCAGCAGTGCCCCACCTCAGCCCACCACAGGACAGGGCGTCTGACTTGCAAACAGGAAGGAACGGCAGCAGCAGCCCCGGGCCTGGCACCAGTATTTTGGGGCCCTGGGGAACCCTCCTGATCAGAAGCCTGGGGGGCCAATTTCACGGAAAAAGCAGGAAGTAGAGACTCTGGATTAAGGGACCTGAACTCTCAAGCGCATCTGTGCAGATTAGAAACAGGACAGGTCAGGTGGGCTGGTCAGCTCAGAGAACAAAATCCCAGCCTTAGAAGCTGCTGCCCTCTCCTGCCCTGCTCAGCCCTGCAGGAGGACACTACCACAGGGTCAGGTTCCACTGAGGGCATGCATACAGTGCAGAATGGGCCTGGATGGGGCCTTTCTCCAGGCTGTCCCCAAAGGCCCTGCCCAGGAGAGAGCAGCCCCAAGGCCTGGCTCACACAGCTCTCAACAGGTGGGCGGCACTGGGCTGGCACTGGGCTGACATTGGAGAAGCACTGGCCTCTTCTCCGACAAGTCTTGCTGGGCAGCAGTAACCGTCCTGCCCCATGTCAGGAGGGCCTGGTCTCAGGACCCGGGTGCGTGGGCTCCTGCTGCCTCAGCTCCTTGGAGAGGAACCCAGTGTCGCTGAGCCCTGGTGTCTCTCAGGCAGGATGCCCCATGCATTCAGGGTGATCAAGAGGAACCCAAACCTGGATGAGCCCCACTGTCCACCCTCCCTACTCCTCCTCAGGATGCAGGGGCCGGAAGTGCTCCTGGGAGCAGCATCAGGAGAGTAGGGCTGGTCACTGAGCCTGGGGAGGGCTCCTGGACTGAGCTGAAGCTCTGGGCTCCCTGGTGCCAGAAGGTGCCTTCCTGGGTGAACCACCCTTCCTCAACACTCTTCATTGTTTCTAAACTCTTCTGCACACACTCTGGGACTTATTTTGCACTTACGTCATCTGTCAAATTGCGTTTGAGGGGTCCCTGCTGCTTCCCTAACTTGAGAATGAACCCCACAGCACAGGGATCTGTCACCCATGACACAGGGACCAGCCATTGTGGGTCTAATAGCAATGAGTGAGCAGAGCTCTGGGTTTTCTCAAACAGCTTTTCCTGTATCTTCTCACTCTTCAAAACAGCCCTGGGAGATGAGTATGGGTTCCCATGGGCACAGGCTGAGGGTCACACGGAGCCCAGGAGCACATTGTTGCCTGCGGGGAGCCCAGGGCTGAGGCACACAGGCCGGGAGGAGAGCCCAGCAATAAGGGAGGTTGCAGACAGGGTGGCTTCATGGTGGGCAGCTTCTGACAGGAGCAAGAAGCTCTGTACAGATGGCAGCAAATCACAGGAGGGCCGCCTGGGGCATGGAGAATCCAGAGTCCTCAGGCAGGAGGGGAAGGAGCTGGTACGCTCCCAGGGCTGTGCAGAAGGACTGGAGCATGAGCCGCGCTGGACAGAGGGCCTGACTGGTGTTTCCTGGTTACCTCCCCTGGCCTGGGCTCTCACCTCCATCCAGAGCACGCATAGCACAGCAAGACGTCAGTCCTTCCACCACGTGGACATGCTCCTGTGAACCCCAGCACCGTGTGTTCTTGTGCATGACCTGCTTGACTCCTGGAGAGGGGCGTTCTGCGAGCAGCTGATCTCGGGGAGATCCACACTCCCATAGGGTTCTGATTTTTCCTCTTGCTTCACTGTCAACTGAGGGAAGAGGGTTCTGAGATCCAGCTTCAAACAGGGATTTGTTTGGTTCTGCATTTAGTCCTTACATCCACAGGCAGTGAAATGCAAACCTTTTGAGCGGAGGCAGCCTAACCAGCCACCAACACCTGGACTCCAGCCTGGTGCCTAAACCGCCCGGCAATGGCCTCTTCCCTCCACCACCAGGACTCCCTCTCCATGCTCTCCAGTTCCACAGGAGTGAACTCAAAACTGTGCTGGCCTTGTGACAGACGGGACCGGGCCTCCACCATGCTTCCACAAGGCAGGCCTAGCTGAAGTCCTCACCAGGGCTGCAAAACCCCGGTCACCATGGAGATCCACTCAGACAAAATTAACCGTCCACCTTGTAGTAAAACACACACACAATTCCCGTCTTGTCCACATTCAGCGCACAGTCCAGGGGCTCAGGCACTTTCACACTGGGTGCAGCCGTCACCACCTCCACCTCCAGAACGTCCTCATCTCCCCTCACAGCAACCTGTCCACCAAATGTGGACTCCCTCCCTGTCTGTCTCTGTGGGGCTTGCTAATGCACCCAGGTTCAGCCCAGGGCAGAGAGCAGAGAAGAGCGAGCTCTGCTCACAGACCAGCTTGTCCCTCCTGGGTGGGGGCTAAGACATAGGATGGGAGAAACGAGGGCCAGGGATGGGCTAATAAAGGGATGAGGCCAAGGTCTCCCAGGACCTCCGGGCCACCTCCTCTTGTTCCTTCCTGGTTGGGTGTTTCTGGTTGTGGTGGCTGGTGGGCATCTTTAACCATAAAGCTGGCGGTGGTAAGGAGCCCAGGCAAGTGTGGGTCAGGTTAACCTGCAGCCTAGCTTGGCACAGAGCATTTCTCAAGTGGCCAACAAACATACAACATGCAGAGCTGGGGGGACTCAGACCCAAAGGTTAAGGCAGTAAAGGTGACAGACACAATGTGAAGGCAGAGATGCCAAGGCTTCCCGTCCCACTCTGGCCACTTTTCTGACCTGGCAGGTTCTAGTAGAGAGTCCGTGCCTTCAGCAGAAGTGGATTTTAGGTCCCCAAAATGTAGCCTCAGCTACCACCATCGTGACCCATATGTCAGAGCCATCTACAGCAACGCTGGGGGTGGGGTCAGACTGGGTGGGCCAGCCATGAGACCTCCCGCTGGCACTCAAGTCAATGAACAACAAGGAGACAGGACTTCCTCGGGAACAGTTCCTTGATGGGGACCTCATTTGAGTGGACTCAGGCAACACTTGGACTTTGTGACTGGCTTATTTGGCTGACCATAGCGTCCTGTGGTCCGTCTGTATTGTAGCGTGTTGTTCAACTCCAAGGCTGCACCTGGCCTCCAGCCCAGGTGCCTACACTGCCTGGCGATGGCCTCATGCTAACTGATCCCAAAGACAGAGGGGGCAGGACGTGGCGGAGAGGGCCTGCACGCTTTACCACTCACACGCTCCTCCTGGGGGGCGGGGGCGATGGAGGACCGCCCTGCACCCACAAGCTGGGCAGTGTCGGGCAGGGTGCTCGCCCTGCACAGGGGTGTCTTCCGCTGGTTCATGAGCACATTCTCCCACTTCACAACCAGGTCGCACTGCTGTGATCCTCACCTAGAGGCCAGCTGCCCTCCATGTCCTTCCTGTGGCGCTGCCTGGGCCAGGAGCTCTCCCACACGTGTGTCAGAGCCTCATTCCCTCATAAGGAGGGAGACATGCCACTGTGTGGATGGGCCACTTTGCTCTTCCAACAGGGATGACTGGTCGCCGGCTCGGAGCTCCTGCCACTGCTCACTGCCACGTGGCTTCTGGCCACATCCTTCCGAACCGTTGCATGTGTAGCTGGGAAATGCCAGTGCACTATTGAAGAGCCCTGCCCAAGGGCGTGTGAGTGACCCAGGGCTGCTGACCCACTTCAGGGACTCAGGTGAGATAGCCACAGACTGGGGACTCCATAGAGATACAACTGTTCTCTCCCAGGTCCTAGTCTGGAAGTCTGCAGGTAGGCAGAGCCATTCTTCCTCCCAGTCCCCTGGGGGAGATGGGCTCCTCCCAGGTACCCCTTGACTTGTGGCCACATCCCTCCTCTGGGCCTGACTCTTCTGCCTCTTATGAGGACACCGTCAAAGGACATAGCCCCCCAATCCAGAATGACTCATCCTTCACTTAATCACATTGGCAAATACACTTTTTCTTTTCACACAAGGCCCCATTCACAGGTTCTGGGGATGAGGACACAGACAGGTCCCTGTCCCTCAAGGAGAGTATATGAAGGAGGGGCCTGAGCTCCAGAGTTGGAGCCCAAACCCAGCAGCACCTAAGGCGCCCCGCCCTTTCTCAAAGGGGAGGAATGAGCCGGGCCCCAGCGGTCAGGTCAGGCTACTCGAGAGGACTGGGGAGGTGGTGTCTGGGGGACTACACTCAGGAATGCCCTGGCCAGGCCAGCAGGGGAGGTGAGCCACTGGCTGCACTTTCTCCTATTTACTGAGCCAGGTGGGTTGTGCAAGAGCAGACCTTGGATCAAAGTCCAGCAAGTCTTCCTGCAGACCATGGGCTGAGATGCTCAGACTCCGACCCAGGAGGAGGTACCCAGCAGCCAGGGCAGGAAGGGACTCCAGATCCACGGAGCCATCTCTGGTCACAGATTGAGGTCCAGGAATACAGGGCCTGTGAGACCCCGGCTCCTCCTGCAGACACAGAGTCTGGAAGGGACCCTCTCCCCTAGGACTGCTCCTGGATCCTGAGGCCAGACCCACAACAAGGACCCTGTTATGGTCATCCTGGAACAGTCCCAGAACTGCTGGGCCCCTGAGGCCTCTGGCAGTGGAATGGACAGGCAAAGGGTCAGCTGTGTCCTGCCTTGGGGTCTGGGGTGTGAGTGGCAGATGGGTCTGCAGAGTGCAGGCAAAGAGGATGTTCTGGGGGCTCACGGGGAGGCTGGAGAATTGACGGGCAGGCTGGAGACCAGGTGGGAGACGGCAGGCCAAAGCCCATACCCAAAGTGCTCAGAGGGCCCTACAGGGCAGGCCACGGGGGCTTGAGGTAGGTGACTAACTAAAAGACTCGCCCACTTGACCTCTGGTCATGTCCCATGGTCATCATTGGGCCCCAGCTGCCCCTCGGGCCTTCGGGATAGAAGCCACAGGCTGGCATATAGAGGACAGTGCCGAGGGACAAAGGAAACAGAGGCAGCAGCTGGACACCGACTGTCTCCATGTCAGGCCAGACAGAGCAGGTGGGGCCTCAGGGGTGGGGCTTTGTGCTGCTGGCCTGGGGACTGCCACAAATCATCCATCAAAATGAATGTCTCTCATCTGAATTCTAATTAGAAAGGGGACCAGGGGGCCTTCTCTGGGACTGCCATGAGCTTCAAGCTGTCCAGCCAGGGTCACAAAGCCCCATGGGGCCAGGCACAGAAATAGGCTGTCCCCCAGGGAACTGAGTGTGCAGGTCTCGATGGTCTTTCTGAGGACCCCCTTGAATTGCGCCACCTGCAATGGGAAGAGCCACAAACTGCCGCCATCTGCAGGCCGAGCACGACCTCCTCGGACACTGGAGGGTGTTCCCTGCAGCGCGATGGGGGGCTTTCCCTGGGGAGCTCAGTGCAGAGACAGCCCCGCTAGGCCGGATAAGCAAGCATTTCCTTTGCCACCAGCTGGCCTTGATGTGTGAGTTTAGACTCTCTCACTGGGAGGTGGGTGCACGTCACCCCAGCAACCCAGACAGACACCCTCCAATGCTCACCAGGACTCCCAGCTGGACTGCACACGCTTGCCACTCTATCTTGGTTTTCATTTGTGCAGAATGTGTGCAGAGAGGAGGGTGCTGGCGCTTGGGCCTCAGCCCCCTCAGTACCTGGGAGGAGCAGGAGGCAGCTGGTGATACCTGGAAGGCGAGCAGAGACTACGGAGCAGGCCCCTGCAGCTGCGGCAGGGATCTGGAACCTTATTGCAAAGGAACATCTAACTAATCAATAGGCAGAAATACAGAATCAAGTCAGATCACCTGCTTGGCCACCAGCAATCACTGGGTGAGCGGGCAAGTGCGAGGGAGAAGTCCTGGGCCACTCTTAGCTCTCTTCCCTGTAGGGAGAGGGGCAGGTGGAGGACACCCTGCAGAGGCAGGAGGGAAAGCACAAGAGCTGGGCGGAGAGGCAGCTGGAGATGCCACCTGGAAGTTAATGGCATTTATTAGTAACTGTACTAACACTGGTGGCAGCTCACATTCTGAGGACAGCTGCTCTTGTACTTCTAATTTATCCTGAGTGTGCGTCCACATCGCAAGAGCCATTCCTAGTCACGTTTCAGAGACAAAGAAATGAAACTTACAGAGTCCTGGAACCACAGAAGACATCCCTGAATGCAGTGGCTTCTGAGTCCACATTCTGCATCCACCACTCAACCACTACAGAAAAAGTTGTGACTGTACTGAACACGTGCAGACTGTCCCGATCCCCTCCCTACACCAGGCAGTTTACCAGCTATGACGGGGCCCTCACCCTGTGTTAGGTGTGGAGGGTAATCTAGAGTGACTTACAGTACCGACAAGGACGTGTGCAGGGTGTATGCTAATACTACACAGTTTTATCTAAAGAACAGATTTCAGTATTCTCAGGGGTCCTGGAACCGATCACCCATGAATACAGTCAGTCAGTTGCATAAGGCAAGTCTCATTTTCTCCATAAAAGACCTGATTTTGAAGTTCAGTCAACTTGAACAGCCTAGCCCTGGAGAGCCACATGAAACCAGCAACAGGCGTCTAACCCCGCAATACCCATCTAGAAATGCTGTTTTCTCCCCATTGTCTTTCCAGGGGAGACTTTGGCTCAGACTCAAGGCGTCCACTCCTCCCTCTTGAGGTCATCGTGGTTTTCAGAGCACCTGCTGGGGGCCGGTCTGTACAGCTTGCAGCCCAGCATGGTCAGAGCTGAGTTCCAGAAGGGTCCTGTCCTTTCCTTCCAAATGGCAGCTGGTCATCCCTGTGGCAATATTAAAAGCCCCATCTTTGCCTTTACCTGGCAATGCCCCTCCACAGATGTCTGGCCTCTGACTTGGCTGTCCCTGCACCAAGTGGTATAGTTGCGGTTTTTAGGGTGTTCTCACATCTGCCAGGTCCAGCCCTCCAGAGACTTCTTTCCAGCTGTTGGTACAGAGGTGTTTTGCCATGAGAACTTTGCCTGGAACGTGCCCGCTGCCAGGACTCAGCAAGCTGGGTCTTCACTGAGCTCACCTTGAACTCTAGATCAATGCAGAAGAGCCAGGTCAGCACAAGGCTGGGTCCCACTGCCCATGAGCAGGAGTGCCTTTCCGTTTGCTGGGCACCTTCCTGCATCTGTTGGGTGCATTAAGGAGGCCCCACAAGACTCATGCAGTGTTCTCCCAACAGCAGCCTCTGACATCTTTAGGGCTGTCTTCTAAGCAATCGAAGCCAAATTGGTGAGTTCTGATGCTCGTGCCTAAAAGAAGATCTCCGTGGAGTGCTGATCCAGGAGGTCCAGCTGGACTTGGAGCTCCTCCTCCTCCAAATGGTCCTGAAATCACCTTCTAGGGATCATGCACAGCTCCACCCGCACCCACAGGAGGACCCCCACCTTCGCCTATGTGTGGGGGGACCCCATGCCACAGCCAGCATCCAGTGAGGGCTACTATGAGATGGCAGCTCCGGCTACGCTCACCCCACATCAGAGGTGGTAAAGGTGGGAAGTGCACACCTAGAGATTCACAAAGCACAAAGCACAGGACCTCGAGACCAAAGGACCTCAGAGGTATCATCAGAGATTCAGGAGGGGCGGCCATGCCCCTCTGAGGCCAACTGAGGCCGGAGGATCACAAGTTCCAGGAGCCTGGACAATTTAGCAAAACAAAATATCAAAAGGGCAGGGGTGTAGCTTAGTGGCAGAGCAGCCCTGGTGAAGAATTTTCATCAGCAAAGTTCACCAGGAAAACAGAGAATCATACGGATATGGTCTCCACAGTTGCAGAAAAGTTTTTAATACAATCCAACATTCATTCATGATTAAAAGAAAAAAAAAACCCTAGCAAGACCAATAGAGGAAGGAGAAAGGGGGGGAAAGGGGATAGCAGAGGGTGAAAAGGAGTAAATCAAGTTTCAGCATACATTGTCAAATGAACCCAACTATTAGGCATAACTATAATGCATTAATAAAGGGGGGACCCCTGGCAAAGCAGGAATGGAAGGGAGCTGCCTCAGCCCAGTGCCGGTGAGCCTGTCCCTGAGGGGGGGGCTGCCTGGAGCCTCTACTCAGTGCTGGGTGCTGTGGAAAGGGGGAAGAGAAAGCGGAGGGAAGCAGGTGTCGACTGCGTGCTGTGCCCGAGTACATGGAAATCCAAGTCTAACCCCAGGGCCAGGGACTGTGCCTGTTGGAGATGGGAAATAATATGTAATAGGGTTAAAGTGGGGTCAAACAGGGTGGTCCTAATCCATAGGACTGGGGTCATCCAAGAGGAGATCAGGACACAGAGGACCACATGAGGACACAGGGAGAAGACGCTGCCTGCCAGCATGCTACACCTTGATCCTGGACTTCTGCCCCAAGACCCAGGACAGTGAGCTTCTGTTGTTGAAGCCACCAGGATCTGATGCTTTGTGGCAGCAGGCCTGAGAACACTACTAACGTGCTTATGGCAAAGTCAATATATAGGGATAGAGTTTCAGTTTGGGGAGATGAGAACACTCTGGCGGAGTTTCTGGGGATGCAGAGCAGGGCGAGTGTGCCTAGTGCCCCTGCACTGTGCACTGAGACGGGGGGTGGGGGTGGGGGGATGGGGGACAGCGTCAGGGCATCTGGCTTCCTCCGCATACACATAGGGCTCAGTAAACTGCGAAGTGGACCTGGCAAAGTGGTGCAGCGAATTTCGAGGGTTGTGCTCTGCCACTGACACAGGAGCACAATGTCCACCACTCTGCCAGATCCCTGTGGTGTCCTCAGGGGCAATGACCATCATCTCCCGTCTTCCTGGTCATGGCTCCTCCTGGTTTTCTGCCTCTCTGGGTTTCTTAGAAAGCTGGCACTCCAGGGTTGGTGTAACACCAGCCTGGCTCCTGGGAACCAACGGGTTAGGCAGGGGGCTGGGATTGTGGCTCAGCGGTAGAGCACTCGCCTCTCACGTGAGAGGCACTGGGTTCGATCCTCAGCACCACATAAAAATAAATAAAATAAAGGTATTGTGTCCATCTACAACTAAAAAAATTAAAAGGAAAAAAAAAAGAGAATTCCACATTGCCTTGGACATGATCAATTCATCAAGATTTTCAAATTGATTGGCATGAGCTCACGTGAAGGCTTGTCTTCTAACTTTCAAAATGTCTTTAGTGGGTTAGGGGTATAGCTCAAAGGTAGTATGATTGCTTAGCATGCATGAAACCCTGGGTTTGATCCCACGAATTTCGCACACACAAAGTCTTTAGTATCCTATCAGTCATTTCCTCTCCTCTTCTATACAGTTGTTGGCTTTGTCTTTTTTATTTACTTGTTTTCTTTCCTTTTTTGTACTGAGGATTGAAGTGAAGCATGCTTTACCACTGAGCCACAACCCCTGTCCTTTTCATTTTTTATTTTCAGAAAGGGTCTCTTTAAGTTGCTTAGCGCCTTGCTGAGTGGCTGAGGTTGGCCTCAAGCTTGCAATTCTCCTGCCTCAGCCTCTTGAGTCTCTATGTGAGAGATAGAAAAGTCTGGTAGTTCAATTCAAAATCTACTATTCAGCCTTAATTGGCCCTTCCCTTTTGCCCACCTAATTCTAAATTTAGCCCATCTGGAGCATCTCCAATCAGAGTGAAGGGCAGCGCAGCATTGGGTTAGAGATATAAGCAGGCAGACTGCTCGCCCAGGCCCACCTGCCAGCCAGGTTCTTAGCAGCCCTTCCCCAGGAAGTAAAGGTCTGCCTTGCCCCCCTCTTTCCAGCAGCGTCTGACTTCTGGCAGCACCTGGGTATCTCTGATAGCTGGGACTACAGGTCTGCACCACTGTGCCCTGCGACTTGTAGAATTCTATTTTGACTTTATTAATTCTTTTCTGATGGGGTGCGTTTTGTCGATCCACCCTAATTGGCTTCTCATCTCTTTCATCTTATGACACAAGGCTTTATTCTGCCCCCCAAACCTGGGACTTCGTTGGGGGCTTGTTTTCTAAGCAGTTTGCAATCCAAGTACTCATCTCCCCCTACAACGAATCACCTCAGTCACTGTCCACCTTCTTCTGCGCGGCTGCCTTCCTCCCTACGCTGCTGCGGGCTTCCAGGGACAGGTGTGCTCCCTGCACCGGGGCCGCCAGGTGGTGGCAGAGTTGCTCTCCTGCGGGGGCGGCCAGCGCAGCAGCTGGCTAGAAGGAGGGGGTGGGGTTCTCGGCACACTTCTCGAATGAGCACGAGTGTATAAACAACTTGTTTGTCATGCAGTGGATCAGGTCAGTGGGGATGGGAGAAACGCTGCGGAGTGGAAGGTGGTGAGCCCCGGGGAACCTAAGACCCATTCCACTGTCCCCAAGGCTGTGCTGTCCCACGGGCTCCCCTCTAGAGTGCACAAATGCAGCACTGTGGGTACGATGTAGCCAGAGTGAACACAGAGGCGTCTAACAAGGCTGACCTCCTCTCCAGGAAAGCATTCTCTGGAGGAATTTTTAAACCGGTTTTATTTTTAAATTTATTTGCAATGCTTTTTTATTGGTGCGTTATAATTATACATAATAGTGGGATTCGTTTTACCTACTAGTACATGCGCACTGCCCCTTTCCCTGCCCTCCCCCGCCTCCTGTTTTCCTGAGATATGCCCACTCCATCCCCTTTCCCCCTTTTTCGGAGGAATGTTATGAAAAATGCCGCCTTACAGCCACAAAGGCGCAGAGTTCCAAGTCTAATCTACGTTGTTCACATTCTACCCAACAGGTCTGAAGTCCACGAAGCACCCGCCAAGGCTGATGCAGCGTCGCCCAGCGCAGCCTCTGCAGACTGAGCCAGAGGTCCCCAGGGGCGTGCCAGAGATGCCATCGCGCAAGCACCCGAGCGGGCTGGCGCGCACGCACGTGCAACAGGGAACATAGGTGGCGCGAAGTTCTGAGTCCCATCGCCTTTGTTTTTGCTAGGATTTGCTCACTTGCGAGTCAGCCTCCTCCCTTTTTTAGTGACGCAGTGTTCGCAGCAGCTCCGAGGCCCTGGAGACTTGGCCAGCAGGAGCTGCTGCAGCGGGAGCCATGGGACCACCGTGGGCGCTCTGGACGACCTAGCACTTGTTGGCTTCCCGCTTAGTATGCCCAGAGACTAAAAATAAGGGAAAGGCAAGAAAGTGTAAGGAGACAGCTGGCGTGGAGCAGCCGCTGCATGTCAGAGGGGACTCCTAGACAGAAGCACATCAGCTTCTCAACCATGCCACAATTGAGGCAGGGGTCCCAAGGAAGCCAGAGCAGGAAGCAGGGTGCAGCAAGGTGTCCAGGACCTTGGCTACTTCCGTGGAAGACAGAACTGGGAAGATCGTGCCCGGAGAGAAGCTGCAGAAACAGGTCCATTGGGAAGAAGGCCACTTGGTGGGCTGCGTGTCTGGCCCACGGTAAGGCTGGGTGTGAGAACTAGGCCAGGACCTTCAGGGTCTGAGGAACCCAGGTGGAAGGAGATATCCAAGAGTATCCAGGGCCCAGCTGGTGCCTTCCTGCTGAGTTACCTCCCACACACAGGGCCAGCCACCCCTCATCTTCACGTCTGAGTGATCTGATCTGCAGTGGCTTCTGGAGCAGCAAGCTGACTGTGGTCAGAGCCATGGTTGATTTGGGCTGATTTTGATTCACGGGGTGTGTTTCCAAGCCTTCCCTATCAAAGGGAGAAGTGATGAGGGAATAAGGAGCTTGTTCCATGACCCCTGGATTTGGAGCCCCTGGCCCAGGCCAGAGGAACGGACAGCAGGCAGTGGCTGGGGCTGGCCAGGGTGCCAGCATTGGCATGATCTTGAGGCAGGAGGGCACAGCCTTAACACGGGTGGGAGACTGATGGATGCCGGGAAGACATGGTTGGGCAGGGCACCACTGTCCATGCCACCTAGCCCGACCTCACAGGGTGCACTGGCCATTCACAGCTGGGCAGGGACACACGGGCCAGCTCCACCTGGAGGAGACCTAAGCACACTGATTGAAGCACAATGCCAGGCTTTGTTACACAGGACATTTGTTCTCAGACTGTGTTGTTCTCAGGGCCTCCAACATCTCTGAATTAGTTAGCACCTCAGAAAGGAAGAGCTGGTGCTTTCCTGAGCTCTGTGACAGGAATTCTGGGTTCCAGCAGATGCTCTTGTGTGCACAGACTCCCTGATGTGACTATCAGCAGCCAACAGCTGCATACTAGGTGTCTGGTACCTCTTTGGGCACACCTGTAACACTCCACTGGGGGCTCCAAGCAAGAGCAGAGCTCTGATTTACCCTCATCCTGCAGAATCCATCTCTCCTGCAGATTCACTCCCCACTCACTGCCCACAAGAGCATGGGTGAGTTGCTGCCCCCAGCCTCAGTTTCTCACTTGTGGCATATAGCTGTTGGCTCTCCTGAAGAGCCCAGGGGGTTGGACAGTCCCCACTTCAGAGCCCAGCAGGTGAGCATCACCAAGGCTGGATGTGGGGCCCACGTTCAGCCCACACTCATCTAATGGTACCTGATCCTGCCAGCCTCCACGGCAGCCACCCTTGGTGCTGTGGAAAGACACGTTCCAGGGATATGTAACAGCAGTACCGTGGTGGCAGGCCAGGGCTGGGTCTTCATAGAAGAACAGGAACTTTCCAGGCAGAAGAGCATCAGGGCATGTTCATCAGTTCAGTAGTTCCTAGGAAGGGACCAGAACCTCACACCATGGACAGCGGTCAGCTCAGCGTGGATCAGAAACCTCAACATAGGACCTCAGCTACAAAACACTTAGAAGAAAATACAGGAGCAAACTTTGTGACCTTGAGTTTCTTGGATATGACACCCCAAAGCAAAGCAAAAAAAAAAAAAAAAAAAAAAAAAAAAAAGGAAAAACAGGTAAACCAGACTTCATCTATATTAAAACGTTTCACCAGGTGCCAAGACTATACCTGTGATCCTAGGGACTTGGGAGGCTGGGGTGGGAGGAAGGCAAGTCCAAGGCCAGCCTTGGCAACTTAGCAAGACCCTGTCTCAAAATAAAATAAGAAAAAGGGCTGGGATGTGGCTCAGTGTTGGAGCACCCTGGGTTCAATCCTCAGGATTGCCCAAATAAAATAAAATAAAATAAAATAAAATAAAATAAATAAATAAATAAAAATAAAAAAATAAAGGGAGGTTATAGAAAGAACTGATAGAACTCAACAATGATAAGACAAACAACCCAGTTAAAAATGGCAAGGGATAGCTGGGCACAGTGCCACATGATTGTGATCCCAGCGACTCCAAAGGCTAAGGCAGGAGGATTGTGAGTTCAAAGACAGCCTCAGCAATTTAGGGAGGCCCTAAGCAACTTAAGGAGACCCTGTCTCAAAATAAAACATAAAACGGGCTGGAGATGTGGCTCAGTAGTTAATGCCCCTGGGGTTCAATCCCCAGTCCAAAAACAAAAACAAAAAGGCAAAGGATAGGAACAGGTATTTCTCCAAAGAAGATAAGTGAATACCCTGTAAGCCCCTGAAAGGAAGTCTGACGTCACCCATCAAAAAATGTAAATCCAAACCCCATTAGGTGCCCCCTTAAGCCCACTAGGATGGTCATAATAGTAACTTTTTTTTTGTACTAGGAATTGACCTAGGGGTGCTTAACCACTGAGATACAGCCTGAGCCCATTTTACGTTTTAATTTGCAATAGGGTCTCACTAAGTTGCTGAGGCCAGCTTTGAATTTGCAATCCTTCTGCCTTAGCCTCCTGGGATACTGGGATTATAGGCCTGAGCCACCAAGCCCAGTTCATAATAGTAAGTTATTCATTTATTTATTTATTAAAAATGGAAGCCAGCAAGTGTTGGGGAGGACGTGGGGAAATGGAGCCCTCCCCCTGGGCCTAGGAAGTGGCACAGCTGCTGCGGACCAGTCAGCAGTTGTTCAAATGCTGGGTACAGAGCTGCCATGTGCCTGAGCAGTTCTCTCCTAGGACATGCCCAAGAGGAATGAGAACCCATGTCCACATAAAAGCTTGTCCACAAATGTTCATAGCAGTCTTATTCACAACATTCCAATGTGACAATGACCTAAGTGTCCAGCAGCTACCAGAGAATGTGTCACACCCCTGTGATGGAGGGTTGTTTGTCCCTGAGGAGGAGTGAGACGCAATTGAAAACAGGGTCTAGATGTTCACATCAGTAGTGTCCACAGTAGCCAAGACGTGGAAGCCATCCAAGCATCCTGGTGGGTCAGCTGATTAACATTCGAGTCCACCCACACCATGGGATGTCACTAGGCCCTCAGCAGGAAGGACATTCTGACACCTGCTCCAACACGGGGACCCTCCAGGACACTGCCGAGATGAGCAGACACAGAGGAGTCTGATTCCACTGACGAGAAATGTCCAGAATAGGCCTATCCCCAGAGACAGGGGCAGTTAAGCAGAGAGGCGGCTGGGTGGCAAGTGGCAGCTGGGGGGGCAGGGCTTCTTTGGGGTCATGAAAGTGTGCAAAAATATATTGTGAGTATGCTGAAGCCACCGACGTGCACACTACATGGGCGGGTGGTGTGTGGATTACAACAGTAGAGCTCCAGGGGCCTGGAGGAGGGACAGAAGGGACCCAGAGCCCGGAGCACACAGGCTGGGCTGGCTCTGGGCCCCGCAGGGGAGAGAAGAGCTGGCAGGTGCAGTGTGGGCCACACACGGAGTCTGAGGAGGAGACGGCGGTGGACCCTCTGTGTCTTTCCTTCCCTTCCTGTCTTGATCCCAAGGCTCCTGCAGCTATCTGGCCAGGGCTACTCTGCCCAGTACCCCTCTCTTGTGTCCCAGCTAAGGGAGCCCAGAATTAGGGTGTGTGAGAGAGAGGGAGCCACAACAGTTGGAGTGACACTGAAATCAGTACCAGCAGGTGACCGCAGTGAAGTCTCAGGTGACAAAGGGAACTAGTGGCTGCCTTCAGCAGACTCAGCAGTGTTCCCAGAAAGTGCTGCTTCCAATGCAAACATGTGTGCTTCATGCCTGCGGGTGCACTTGTGGGCGTGGGAGACGAGAAGAGGGTGGCCCTGGGCGGTCCTGAGTCCAGTGGCAGAGGAGAAGGATGTGAGAAGACTTGGGTGAGACTGGAGCGTTGTGACCACAAGACAAGGACACCTGGGGCCCCTAGAACTGGCAAAGCAGGAAGGCCCCCCGCAGGCCTCTCAGTGAGCCGGGCCCTGCAGATCTCATCTGGGACCTTTGGCCCCAGGATGGAGAGGCTGTGGGTGTCTGCTGTCCTGAGGCAGGGCCTGTGCCTGCACCTGCAGTCCTACCTCGCTGGAGGACAGGCTGCTTCTGCACCATGCACCTGCCTGGCTCACCCCTTCCTTGGGATCATGGGCTCTAAGCAGCCCTGACATGGGCTTCTACCTGTGTCTGCCCTGGGGGCTGCTCCTTGTGGCTTTGGAGACCACCAATTCACAGGAAAGCTGCCACATCCCCAGGAGACAGCCCCGACAGGGACCCAGGTTTGGGGATGGCTCAAGAGTCTCCCACTGCACTGTTGGAAGATGGGTCTAGTTGTGGTGGCAGCTCACTGTAGTTTTTTGTTGTTGTTTGTTTTTAAATATTTATGATTTATTATTATTTTTTAAGGTGGACACAATATCTTTATTTTATTTTTATGTGGTGCTGAGGATGGAACCCAGTGCCTCGTGCAGTGGTAGGTGAGCGCTCTATCATTGAGCTACAACCCCAGCCCCTCTCACTGTGGTTTTAATGCATCTTTCCTATCTTGGTGGCCAAGTGTCCTTCCAACCCTTCTGAGCATTCCAGTTGGGTTGCTGCTTTTCTTATTTGTCGCATTCCATGACTAAACACTCGGGGTCACTCCAGGTGAACTGGGCTGGCATGAAATAATCACACAGAGACAGAGAAACACCTTTTTCTTTGGGTCCTGTCACAGCTCCTCTGATCTTAGGGATCTGTGGAAAAGAGAGAGGAGCATGAGCTGCACCCTTTTATTGAGGAGAAGCCCGTCAAATGAGGCCAGGGGTAGGGTTACCAAGGAACAGGTGAGTGTAGCTCAACCCCTCTGCGTGCCACCTACTCCTAGGGCCTCGCCTAGTTATCCCAGCCAAGGAAAGCCCAAGTTGCGAGTCACAGCACCTCCAGCGCCAGACTAGAGTGATCTTCCAGATCCCCGTGGTGCATCAGGACTTAAAGGTGTGTGCATTTGGAATGGCTCCCACACTTATTAAGTTTGAAGATATTCAGATCTGTTCTGCACAATGTTCCTTCAACTGATGTGTGATTTGCAAATATTCTCTTGGTCTATGGCTTATCATTTTCTTAACTGTGTCTTCAGGAGTAAAAGTTATTAAATTCAATTAAATCATAAAAATATGATGGACTCATAAAAATCACATTGGGAGCTGGGCGTGGTGACCCACGCCTGTCATCCCAAAAGCTTGGGAGGCTGAGGCAGGACGACTGCAGGTTCAAAGCCAGCCTCAGCAACTCAGGAAGGCCTTAAATAACTCATGGAGACTCCATCTCTAAGTAAAATATTGAAAGGGCTGAGGATGAGGGGGCTGGGATTGTGGCTCAATGGTTAAGGCCCCTGGGTTCAATCCCTGGTACCAAAAAAAAAAAAAAAAGGGCTGTTGTATCTAAGAAATTCTCACTCAGCTCCAAGTTACAAAGATGTTCTCATTTCTTTCAGGAAGGTGTGTGTTTATGTATTTCACACTTATGTCCACCGGTAATCCTTAACTTGTCCATTGAAACACTGTGTTGGCCAAGGCTACTGTTCTGCACGTGATACCCAGGTATTCCAGCACCATTTGCTGAAAAGACCATCCTTTCTCTGCAGAAAGTCTTGCACCTTTGTCCAGAATGAATTAACATGGAATTACTCACCACAGCCAAGAGACGGAAGCAGGCCAAGTGGCTGGACAGATGGCTGGACAGACAGACGCAGCCCATCTACACAGCCATTCAGCAAGGAAATTCTGACATGGGTGACCTTGAGGACACTGTGCTCAGTGAGACAAGCCAGTCAAATGAGGCAAGGGGTAGGATTACAAAGGAACAGGTGAGTGTAGCTCAACCCTTCTGGGTGTCCCCAGAGGAGTCACAGACGTAGAAACAGGGAGTAAAGTGGCTGATGCAGCCAGAAGGCTGGGGCTGGTGCTTATGGGAGGGGGTTCCAGCTTTGCAAAGTACATACATTTAAAACTACAGAAATGCACACTTGAAGGGGGTCAAAGTTGATGTTATTCCCTTTTGACCACAAATCAGTATGTTTAAAAACTAATCAGCCACCGAGTGTGACTCTGGTCTGACTGTGCGTTCTGTTTCGTTGATCGGTGTTCAGTCTGCCCTGGTGGTGGCATACCACAGTGGCCTGATCACCAGGCCTCTATGGTATGTCTTGTCATCAGGTACTGAAACTTGCAATTTTGTCCTTCTTTTTCACAATTGTTCTGGATCCAACCTCCCTCCCTCTCTGTTACCAGGCTGCCCTTGAGCTCCTGGGCTCACTACATCCCCACAGCACAGAGACTACAGAATGCACCACCGTCCTCTGGATTTTTCTGTCTGTTGCATTTCCATATTAATTCAATTCCTTCTGAGGAGGAGCTTGCTGGGGTTTCAGTAGGATTATGTGTATCCATATATCAATTAGGGGAGATTAACTTTTTTAAAAAAGCGTGTCTTAAAAAGAACACAATATGTCTTTCCACTTTTTGTGTATTCTTTAATTTCTCTCAGCAACATTTTATAATTTTCACTGTGCAAGTCTTGAACATTTTGGTCAGATTTACCCCCCAAGTATTTATTTATGCATTTAACATGTTTTTTTTTTTAAAAAGAAACATCAATTTACAAAGTTAAAATACTCAAACTTATCAACTGCTAAAATATAAACTCTAGTACTTTTGGCTTCTTAAATTCTATAAGACAACATATTTTGGGGTTTATTAAATGTGTTTTTATAAATTGTTGGTAAATGAAAAGACAATTTAAGATGGCTTTGTTTCTGGGTCTTTACCAAAAATAGATGATCAAGGGTTAGAATTCTACTTACATGTGTTGTTCTACATGCCAGGAATCACACAACAATAACAAAACCAATCTAGTTTTGATTAAAAAAAAAAAAACTAGAGAGAAAACAAAGTATTTTATTTCATTGACAAAAAGTCATTTTATATACATTCATAAATTTTCAGGAATGTTTCAAATTGTAAACTTAAAAGGTCAACAGCTAGGATTAAAAATGTAGGGGCTGGTGGGGCTGGGGTTGTGGCTCAGCGGTAAAGTGCTCCCCTAGCACTTGTGAAGCCCTGGGTTTGATCCTCAGCACTACATAAAAATAAATATATAAGTAAATTGTGTCTAACTACAACTAAAAAATAAATATTTTTTAAAAATGTAGGGGCTGGGGCTGTAGCTCAGTGGTAAAGTGCTTGCCTCTCATGTGTGAGGCACTGGGTTTGATCCTCAGCACCACATAAAAATAAATAAAGATACTGTATGTTCATCTACAAATAAATATTTTTTTTAAATGTAAAAAGTTGTAGATAAAAAAATATATTTTCTTTATAAGGAAAAATATTTCTGAAAGATATCTGGTACAGTAAAGTAATTATTTTATCCTATCGTTCAAAATAAAAAAGTGAAACAGGACAAAGCTACTTTTCTGCAAAGAAATTACAGAGTCTAATTACAAAAGGTTTGTAAAAGGTATATCTCAAAAATTTTTCATGTGATTAAGTTGCATGTCCTCAGTACAGACAGTTGAAGTTAAGGAGTTTTCTAAGGTCACCTTTTAATGTACCAATATAAAATAAAGTCTAATTCTCTCTCTGTGCTTAAAAAGAACAAGATTTTTTTTAAATATTAAGATTTTATTTACAAAGCTTTTTGGTTGTACAGAAAGTAAAAATGCTGTTACAATCTCGGTGTAACTGGTAGCTGCGGACAGTTGACTCACCAATCACAGCTCTCCATGCTACAGCAAGAGTCTTACACAAAAAACCTAACAATGCTCACAATTTTGTTGGCGCAAACTCCCCAGGCTGGCGGTGGATTACAAGAGGGACTAAAAGGAGGAAGGCGGAATGTCACAGGAACTCTTCTTTGGCCCTTTGGTGGGTGGGCGTCCTGGGGTTTGTATCACAGCTACCTTTTTTTTTTTCTTTTTTAAACAGCTATCAAATCCATGAGCAGTCCAACCAAGACTGAACAGTTTTGTTTGGCGGTTTTTCTGGGTCTTAATCATCTTCTTCTTAATCATCTGTTTCTCTCTTCCTCTTTTCAACTTTCTCGCTTTCTTCCTCTTCTTCATCCTCATCCTCGTCTTCCTCATCTTCATCTACTTCTCCATCACGCCCAAATTCTTCTTCCTCCCCGCTGACCTCATCTTCCTCATCTTCTTCCTCAAACTCTTCCTCCTCACCATCCTCATCCTCCTCATCTTCTTCACTTCTCCTTCTTCCTCCTCCTCTTCTTCATCCACACCATCCACCTCCGCATCTGCGTCAGGGGGCTTCCCCGTCTTCTGCATCGTAGCCGTCCAAGTCGGTCAGCTGGGGCAGGAGTCCGAACACACTCTCAGTAACCATTCACATCAGTGACTTCACAGTTAAACAGATCCAGGCTCTTCAGACAATCCAACTTTTTCAAAGGTTCCAAGGTGCTGATGTCTTTCAGTTTATTTCCACTTGAATTTAGATGTGTGAGGTTGGAAAGTCTTTCTGCTAACATATCCAGACCTCCATAGAGCTCAGCTTTTTCAATTTAGGTAGCTTGGGGAGATTTGAAACTGAAATCAAGTCTACATTTATTAAACTGAGGGAAAAGGACAAGATTTTTAAAAACATTGATCTGATCTTGTTTATCAAGATAACTTATTGTGTCTATTAGGTTTTATGAACTAGGGTTCATACCTATTTTAAATTTGTTTTGTAGCTCTGGTTAAACAAACAACTGTTATTTTAGGATATTACAATACAGCTGTCATTCTAGACTTATGTGACTAAAGACATGTATACAAATAAAAAACAAAGTATGTTTGTCTCAGCTTTGTCTAAGTGTTATGTAAAAGCTTGTAAAATGGAAGCTATGTATGTTTAATACAGGCATGGTAATGAATGAAGGCTCTTTTATACATTGTATCTGACATGAAAGGGCCACACTGACATTTAAAAACCTGGCTTATATCTGTTTTCTTTAACTACATAAATGTTTTATTGTTATATAAATGAGATGCATGTATATATCAGATAATGTCCATTTCTGATATCTCACCTGAGTTAAGGCTCTGCCTCTCACCTTACTCCATGTTAGTATGGCTCCAAAACAGGCCAGAATTAAGCTTATTTAAGATTGTGTTCAAAAGACAGATTTTTTTTTGTTATAAAGATTACTGTGATTTCAAAGTAAATAAGGGATATAATGCAAACCAAGGAAAGGTTTGAGTAGATTATAAAAGGTCTTTAAGATTATAAGAGAGTTGCAAAAGAAACAAAATATGAAAAGGATTTTATATGTGATGCATTCATAAATTGGTCTTTGTAGACGTGAAATAGATATCAATATACCTAAGTATTATTATCAACACCAGGTCTCTTGGTTTAAAGCTATTACACGAACTAAATCCTCATACTACTTTATAATTGTTGCCTGTTAGTATTTTAGAAAATTACTTCTTCTAATGGACCAACCTGAGTTGATTTAAGACAATAAACCATCGGCATCAGAACAGATAGAATGTAATGCTGACTTTTAGTACTAATACTGTCCCTAATTAATTAAAGAGGGTGACTATGAAATTACAGATATTGAAATTAAAACCCACTACTCCTACTTCAAAATGATGAAATGGCCTCTCCAAAACTTGGAGATCAAAGTCAAGGAAGTAAAAGGGCCAAGGAAAAGCAGCCAGTATTTTGGCCCCTGCCCACTAAGGTCAGCTGGAGCTCAGGGGATGATGGAACTTTTCTGAGGGCCCTGAACCTGAGGAGGCACTGGACCTCTTCATCAAGGGGAGTGTGGAGACCCTAGAGAACAGGAAGCCAGACAGTGCATATTTTGCAAAGAAGAGGAGTATTGGAGGAGGAAGTATCCCTGATACTTCTGAAGGAAGCCCTATGTGGTCAGCAGATGGCATGACTGGTCGAGGAAAGCTAAAGGAGCCAAGAGTCTTCTCAAAGGTTCCCAAGAGCGATCCCTGATAAATCTCTGCTGATTACTAACAGTAGATGAGAACAGGGTCAACTTTTGACCAACTTGGCCTTAAATACCTGGCAGGAGAATTATAAGCAAAACACAGCCATACATGAGCATTAAAAAAAAAAAAAAAAGAACATGGTTCTTTCAATGTAACCTGACATGTAAACTTGTGTCATTCCCCCCAAAAGTAAGTTAAACTGGGAGGCTAAAAAAAAGGGGGGGACTCTTATATAGGAGTGTCTGAAAACTACCACAAAAGATGCTTCCAGTGTGCTAGGCTTGCTCTGAGTCAGTTTGAGACCTACAGTGTTTTCCTAACCTCCCAAATAGGTGAGCACAATATGATTTTCACTGGTGTAATTATTTAGCTCTGATATTTGTCCCCTGGATTGCTCTAAAAGATGTAATGTGGCGCACGAAAGCTCTAGCTAACTTTACCAAGAGAGTCCTAAGTGACATAACTAAAGGGACCCTTCTGCTAACACAGAGGTAAGGCCAATGAGAAAGCTATTTTACAAAAATCAGATGGCATTCCATAGCTCAAGGGGAACCTGTGCCACTACAAAAATTTAGAGTTGTGCATATGTCTTTAACAGCTTCGTTGATGTTTCTAAAGCCTTAATTGTCCTGCACTCACTAGTATAAACACTGTGTCAGGCCACACTTTTTAACAAGTTACTATGATCATGGTCTTTAGACTAACACTGATTAGTTTTTTTTATTTTTAATTATAACAATATCTTTATTTTTTATTTTTATGTGGTTCTGAGGCTCGAACCCAGTGCTCATGCATGGTAGGCGAGCGCTCTGCCTCTGAGCCACAACCCCAGCCCCAACACTGATTGTTTTTGTGTTATTTGTTTGCAAAAAATAATGCTTTGCTGTCTTGCTTATTGTTGTACTGGCATGATCCTCATCCTAAGTAGACCATGTCCAGTCACCTGCCAACTCTCACCATGGACCTCTGTATTGCCCTGATGCCCGAGTCTCCTGAAGATTCTGTTAACTCTAGATGGTCATGGAGATGCTATCTACCATGGAAGTACCACCTCACTTATCTGGGGGCCCATTAGAAAGGACTCTGTACAAAGACCCTGTTCTTCCCTTCTCAACACCCGCTTTCAGCCTAAAAAAGTTAGAGTGGTCATTACCCAAATTCCCTCAAGCAATTAGGGTTACTGCTACAGATGTGGGGGGTAATGATGTCAGGAGGAAGAGATGAGGCTGGGAGAATAGGGAGGTGGGTCCCTGGGTATCTTCCTGGGCAGTAGAACACACACAGCACTGAAGATAGTTGGTAAGAAACTTTTAAACTTTTAAAATCAGGACCTATGTGACTGGGGGTGGGGTGGATGGGTCCATGCCTCTCCAAAGAAGGGGAAATGACTGATTGATATTTTCATATCAATATTTGGACTAAAGCTGTATGAATACATTGTGTCACTGAATGCCTTACCCAGGGTTGGGCATGGGGCTGACTTCTTTAAACTTATAGATCTATATAAACCCCTAGACAGTAGCCTCTCTTTAGTATCCTTCTCTGGGGACCCCATCCTCTTTGGGAGCACTGGTTTCTTTCTATTACTCTAGTAAAGCCTGTGACTTTGCTCTTACCCTTGTGTCCATGGATTTAAAATTTTTTTTAATTGTTGATAGACCTTTATTTATATGTGGTGCTGAGAATTGAACCCAGTGCCTCACACATGCCAGGCAAGTGAACTACCGCTGGGCCCCAGCCCCAGCCCCACGTGTCCATGGATTTTATTCTTCAAATTCATGAGATAAAGAACACAACCTCACTCTTCATGCTACACTGTAGTCCTGTGTGGAGTGCAGAGAAGATGGGCCCAGGCATGAGGGAGATAAAGAAGGGCCTTAGCAGCCAGGGCAAGATGGCAAGTAGAGAGGTTGGGGGCAGGGCCAGAGCAAATGAGCATGGAGAGAGTTTTCTGATGAGGTCAACTTCCTGCTTGACAAAAATGCTCGTGGACATAAGCAGGGGACCCAATCAGACAGATACTTCTGTACTCATGCCCCTAAGTCGGGGATAAAATAGAAAAACTAAAACAGATGCATCGTCACAGAGGGCACCAATCAATAATAGTGAGGAGACCATGGACAGGGGAGGAGGTAAGGAAAGGAGGAAATTCCAGAGACCATAAAAAGAACAAGCCAAGACTTCCCCACCACATTCCTGGCTCTGGGGCCTCTTCTCTTTGGAGAAGTTTGTCTCTGTGACTTTTGCAATAAACCAGCTGCTTGTTTGCTATCTCTGTATCCTGTTCTTCAATTCTTTGCTGAACTGAGACAATGAGCTCAGCACCCCTAGATGAGTAATAGGCTGGAAGATCCAAGGCTGGTCTTCCCTGGCAGAATCCTGGGGAGGGCTGAGAGGCCACAATTGGAGGGATGAGATACCCTCTGGGGAGCTATGCAGAACACAGGGTGGCCACTTGGGTTCTCTCAGCTCTTCCACTCACCTGCAAACCTGTGCCCCTCATTACAGGGCTGGGACCTTCTCGGAAACTAGGGTAGTGTGAACACCCCCATTCTTGCAATCAGTTCAGAAGATTTTGAACATGTCCTGCGAGTAACAAGCACGAATTATTAAAGGGCTATGAAGGTGGAAAAGGAACACTCTCAAGGGAGAGTGGGTCCTCTCACAGACGAGAGGGACAGTGTGCCTCGTCTCTGCTCCAGTTTTATTGGGGGTCCAGGAGAAGTTTCCAGAGTCCTGTCCAGGTCAACCTCTTAACTTTTGACTGACTGCAGGATGACATCAGACTTTCAAGGCCCTGTGGCCAGGACAACTCTAGGTCACTTTGGCCCATGCTGACCAGTTCTAATTGGAACCTGTTCTTACAGATTTTTTGGTTAGAGGGAATTATCCTTAGCCTCCTGAGTACCAGGATCTATTCTGCGGAAAGGGTCACAAAAGCCTCTCCTTCAGGGTAACTCAGGTTCCTCTTTTTGACATTATCTTGGGCCCGCATTTCTCCTGCAGACAGCAGGTCGTTTGCTGTGTCCACACAGGCTGTGTCCACTGTAGCCAGGCAGGGCTGGGAGTAAATCGTTTCTTGGAAAGGAAAGATGCGGTTCAGTACAGTCTACAGAACCCTTCCCTCAGCCTCAAGCGCCTATCGCTCTGGTCTGCCTGGCCCCCACCACCCCTAGGCCTGGGCCGGTCTCCCCTGGGTCCACTTCTTTAGCGTTCCCACGTAAATGCTCTACCTCCAAGGGATTCTGAGTGAATTAGGACTGCAGGGACAGCTGCCCATGGTTTGTTCTCAATCTTAAACAATCCTCTCCAGCGCATCAGACAACTGCCAGGGGAGATGGTATCTCCAGACCCCAGCTTGTAGCCTGACCTGACGGAAGTGAGGAGTTCCTGACTCCGCTGCAGTGTGGGCATGCGCAGAAGGCAGGCGAGGGGGAGCCCTTCGCAGGGCGGCCGGGGCGGGAGAGAGCCACTGCGCAGGCGCCTTCCAGCGGCCGGTCCCGGCCCCCCTGAACCTGGAGCGCGCGTGCGCGGCGAAGCCGGAAGGGGCGGTGCCTGCGCTGCGCCTGCGTGGTGAGCGCGCCGGGGGCGGGGCACGGCGGCCGTCACCTGACGGACGGCGGCTGCCTGGGGGACAACCGTTGGCACGCAGGCTCCGGCGGGGCGGAAGAGCTTATCCGTGCGGCGTCACGTGTCGGGTCGGCGAGGTGTGGGGGGCCG
>NW_026000001.1:6146964-6167381 GCF_001458135.2 Marmota marmota marmota
GGCTGGGCGCGTGGTAGGCCGGAGCTGGCGCCTTCAGGACCCCCAGCCGGGCGGGCCCCGGATGAGGCAGTTCCCTCACCCCCCCACACAGCGAGGGCAGTGGGGACCGTTTTCTGGGCCCAGTTAGTGGTCACCTTTCCAAGTCGGTTTCTTCCTTTGCAAATGAGAGAGTGGGATCAGGGAAGTTGGAAGATGGAAGACCCTTCCGGCTGGAATTTTCTCTGGAGCCCTGTCTTGGTTTCCGTAGTGGTGCTGTGTCCTCTGGAGAGCTGGCCGGGATGGTCTCCCAGCGGCTCAGCTGAGGGTGCTCAGTGTCCATCCCCTGGAGTGCAGAACTGAGGCTAGAGAAGCTGGGTGTTGACAGTGTTGTCAGAGAGCAGACTCTCTGCTGCAGACTTTTTCTGAGGTCTTTGATGTGAACCTCCCGACATACTTGTCACACTTGGTGTGGGAGCTTTCCAGAGTCAGTACGGAGAGTCAGGGTTGCCTCCCTTGCTCACTGTTTCCATGTCTTCGTCCAGAGCCACCCTAGGGAACAACAGCAGGTCATGTTGGCAGTTTTCTCATTTCTACCTGGCTTACTCAACAGAGATGTGGGCTTTCCCCTGTCCATATCCTCCACTGAAGCAAGTGACCAGCAGGACAGCCCCTCCATTGCTGTGTGGTCTGGGAGTGTCCTGACCTCCTGTAAACTCAGTCTGGGGTGGGACTGAGTTCGAGTTAGTACACTGGTGCAATCTGTCTGGAATGAAGTGAGCAACCCATGTTAGCCTTCACCATTACTGATGGGAACTGTCTCTGTTGCTGTGACCATGTGAACTGGAGTAATGTACATACTGATGAGTTATTGGGAATGCAGGCAGTGTTCAAACTTGGTGGATGTGTGGTGTCCAGTGCTGTGGCTTGGTCCAGTTTCCTACTTGTTCAGTGTTCAGGGGGGTCACATGGTTCCCTATCTGTATTACATGTAGACAAAGCAATGTTTTAGGGGCACCCTAATGACTTGCAAGCATGCAGTAACATTGGGTCTGGGCTCTAAGGCGGCATTATTAGTGAACTGGAGTCTTGGACTCTACTTGGGGTACATGGTGACTAAAATATTCAGCAGTGTGAATGATCATGGCATTCAGAGCACCCATGGCTCAGTGAACCACAGGTGTGTAGCACCAGAACAGGTGGCTGTAAGTGGTGACTCAGACGGTCCAGGCCTCAATTCAGGAGTTAGGTGCTGTGAAATTTGCTCCCCAGCCTGGGTATGTAAGTGTCATTGAGGCAGTATATCCGACTTGAGTCTTGAAAGGGAAACAGAAGCATGGAGTGGACCAGGAGGGGAGCCACTGGAAACAGGAAGTTCTGAAGATGGAGAAGGGGGTATGTTGTTTGGCCATGAGCAAGCTGTCTTATAGATGGAAGACTGAAATGACCCTTGAGCCTTATCTGGCCAGTGACAGTGTTTCTGTGAGTTTGGTGGACACATGCTCTCTGCAGCTTCACCCTTTCCAGCAGCAGCTGCTGCTAGCTGACCTGCCCATAGCCCCTGCTGCAACAGTGACTAGGGTCCAGTAAAATTCTTACTTTTGCCAGGATGTATTGATGTTTGTTACATCCCTACTTTTTCTGTTACAAGAAACGGAGTTATGGAGATGTGAAGATTAACAGGGTGCTGGCTTTCCAAACAGAACCTGTGATACAGTGAGTGTGTGTGGTCAGTCCTGGAATCTGGCAGGCAGCCTCCTGCGTGTCAGCCCCTGGTGGGGTTTAGGTCATGGTTCAGGTCTTCCAGCCTGGGAGCCTGAACTTGTGCTTGGGCAGCTGACTCTGGCTGACTACTGCTTCCCGTGGGTGGGGATGGAATTCCCATGCAGAATCCTGTGGGCTGTAAAGGGGCAGAGGACAATCTGACAAGGGTATGGGAGGGCCCTTTGTCCCTTCTTTGAGCTAGGGATGGTGAGGGGAGGACATGTATATACCTAGCATCCTACAGGTCTGAAGGAAGGAGTCTTTGCTTCTGTTAGCAGAACCAGTGCAGTTCTTGCTTCAGGAGAAGCAGCACATACATCTTCAGGGTAGTTTTTCTTGAATAGCCACTAAGGGATGCCACACCCTGTATTGCATCTGCCTTACTTTTGAAAAATGCTGCTGTTTTGGAATGACTACCTTTCTTCTGCTTAGTTCTATTAAAAAGCTCCAAAGGGGTTCCAACAAGAAGTGACAGAGGGTCCTGTTTCTCTGTGGGTGTGTGGGTATGTAGGCAGGAGACCTGTTTAAGGCTGGTTGGCATTCATGTCAGGAGTGGTCAGTGTGTGGGGTCATCTGCTTCTGGTTCCTTGTCCTGCTTTTGGAGATGCTGGTTGATCAGTGGCCAGCTCTGCCCTTATCTCTGGGTGTCTCTCGGATGGTCCCTGGTGGCACAGGCCTGTCCAGGGTTATGTTGGTCTCTGACTTCATTGATGACTCTTGCTAAGCTTGTGGCTTCATTAGGGATGGCAAGGGGTGGTGTTCAAAAATGGTCTTCTATTCTTCATTTGTGAACTGGGCTGTAACGATAAGCCTTGCCATCAGCCAGAGCTATCTGTCTGTCTTGAAGGAGCGTGTGTCAGGGCAGGCAAAGTTAATTGCCTAGTCTTTCCCCTTATTGTAGGGATAGAGGAAGGGGTTGGTTTTCTTTTGAGGTTTGTATTGGATGTCTCTTTCTTGAGTGTACCAAGAGCCCATGGTTTTCAAGCCTTCTGTGCCTGAGTCTTTGGCTCTCATCCCTAGCTACATGTTTATGGTCAGGTCCTGAGCAGGCTGAGTGGTGCTCACCAGCTGGGTCATTGGCTCGGGTCTCTGGCTGCTGTGAACGTCTGCTTGGGAATCTGAGGCCAGGTTAATTGTACATGCATACTTAGCATTGCTGATCCTCCAGTAAGTGGGGCTGTGGCCAGGAAGTGGTGGCCTCTCTGACCTTTTACCTTTGCTCATTTGTCTGATACTAGGATGGCTACTTTGCTTTCCTTCTAGGGAGTGTTTATTTGTTTGTTTTTCTTTGATTTACAGTTTACTCAAAATCTATGTTTAAGATATATTCATCATCAATAGCAAACAGGCACATTCTTTTTTCTTGTAATTTTACAGTACTGGGGATAGAACTGAGGGCCTTATGCATGTTAGACAAGTGCTCTACCACTGAGCTGCATCCCCAGCCCACAGCTGCATTCTTAAAAAGCCAAATATCTAGGTCCAGTGTGTTAGTGCAAACTTGTAGTCCCAGTGACTCAGGAGGCTGAGGTAGGAGGATTGCAAGATCGAGGCCAGCTTCAGCAACTTAGTGAGACCCTGTCTCAAAAATAAAGAGGGCTGGGGATATAGTTCAGTGGTAGAGCGTTACTGGGTTCAATCTCCAGTAACCTCTTATGTAACAATAAAAACTCTTAATTTTTTTTAATATTTATTTTTTAGTTTTCGGTGGACACAACATCTTTATTTTTATGTGGTACTGAGGATTGAACCCAGCGCCCCGCGCATGCCAGGCGAGCGTGCTACCACTTGAGCCACATCCCCAGCCCAAAAACTCTTAGTTTTTATTGTTACATACACGTGTTTGTGTGTGTGTGTGTGTGTGTGTGTGTATATATGAATATATTTATATATATGAGTATATATACATGTTTTAACACTTTTGTGCTTTTATTTATTTTATTTGTTCTTTTTTGATTTATTATACATAGGTTTAAAAACATTCAGTTCATTACTAAATTCTGTGCTCGTTTGGAAAATACATAATGTGTTTTGTTCTCTTGAGTGGTTAACCTAGAAATGTTAACATGCAGATGAAGCTCTGAAGTCAGTCATCATAGTTGCTTTGCCTGGCAGTGCCAAGACCTCAGTGCAGCCTTGGATGAGTTCCTCCTAGCCTGGGTGCTGTGTATGCTCTGTGTTATAGTTCCTGCATTCTTTTTGACCCTCCCACAGGGAGCAACAGCATTTTTATGCAGTCGGTGCTTGTTGAGATTTGCTGAAATATATGCTGCTCTCTTTACCTTTGCTTAAAGTTCCTCTTTTAGATCTTAATTCCTAAGGACCCATGCTGCTGTGTGTGGTATTGTGGTTGGTATTTGCTTCTCCTCTTGGTATGTTGAAAGTCAGCTTGCTGTCTTCCTCCTGCCTTTCAAACCTCTGCCTGGCCTCTCTTGAGAGTCATTACTTCTTTTTTGCCTATTGAAATTTTGGACATGTAAATTATTTGAGACTTTAAGTACAGCAACAACTCTCAGTCTTTGATCTGGTCACCATTCACAAAATTGTTTTCAGGGCTTAAGAGAGGATGGGTAGAGTTGGTGTGTGGGCAGTGCCTGCCCCAGGCCTGGTCTGGGGACTACTGTGGACTAGTGAACTTGCTGGGTGTCTATGGTTCAGTTTTCATTTCTCAGAAACTTGGCTTTTACTGTGGCCAAATCCCTAACTATCTTTGCTTTGACACCAGCTAGACAGTAGAGCTAGGTACACGATGGTTTATGGGGCTGGGGGACCTGCAAGAGGCAGGGAGGCAGCATGGCTATAGAACTGGTAGGAGGGACAGCAGCTCTGGCAGGCTGCACCCAGGGGCAGTAGCCCTTGGCTCTGACTCAGCCATCACAGAAGCTCCAACACCACATTCCCCTGGCCAATTTCTCCCTCACTCCCTTGGAGGTCTTCTTAGTGCCATGGCTTTATGTGTGCTGGTGGTGGTGCTTGTCCTCTCCTACCTCTTTCCTAAACTCAGAACCTGTAGTCCAGAAGCTCTCTGTTTTCCTCTGGAATGGTTTAGACATGCAGGTGGGCAAATCCTCCCTTCATGTTGCTCAGGACAAAAGCCTTGGGACCACCTTGTCTCCTTCATCTGCCAGGAAATCCCATGGGCTCTGCCTTTCAAGCACACCCAGGAGTGGATTCAAACACTCTCTCCACTGGTTCACTGCTCTGTACTCAGTGGCTAGGCACAAGGCAGTGCCAGGTGTGAGGCCCAGCATGTCCCTTCTGCCCACCCTCTTTTCCATCAGGGACCCAGGGGTCTCTTTGTCATGTTAGGAAGATAGGAGCACCTCATTCCTTTTCAGGGCTTGTAGGTCTATGTCAGGCAGATGCTCCTGGCTGGGAGAGCCAGCCATGCTGGCACCCCAGATGACTGTTCCTTTTCCCAAGCAAAGAGGCAGCAAGCATACCTGTGCTCATACACCTGTAAGCAAGCATTTTCTCAGGACTGGTCCTTGGAAGTGGAATTTTGGAGTTTTTACAAAGGGCTTTAAAATCATTTGTTAGTGTTGAACTCAGTTTACTTATTTTGAAACTTTAAGCAAAACCATATTAAAAAGATCCATTTTGTGTCTGATATCAAGTTGAATCATTTTCTTTTTACATTCCCACATCTTTGAGCAGGATAAAGCATATATTTTCATGTGGCCAAACATCTCTGTCATAATATGGCAAAAATATGTTTTAGGATTAGCACTGAATTTTAAAAATACATGTGAAATACATGATTATTCATGACATTCTCCAGAACTGCCACTAATTTGAGGGAATTTGCGTCAGCACCTGGACCCACCCATGAATTGTGAAGCATTAACTTATTTTGTTAGCAGTGGTAGCTTTTTAAGGTATAGAAATGTGTCCTCATTTGGACGGATTCATTCTAAATTGAGAAACCAGCAGGAACTTGCACCAGCAGGCAAGCTTGTCTTTCTTCTGTGGACAGCGTGTTGGTTGCATAACCAGTTTGCTTGTTGTTTGGCAATGGCTGACACCCCTCCCCTCTCTTTCTTTAGGTTAAGTTTAATTTTTTTTTCTAGTAAGCTGATTTGGGAATAATTTTGTATTTAAAGAAAAACTCCAGAGATGGTAGAGAGTACCCCATGACCCTCATCTAGTTCACTTACTATCAGTGTGCCTATCACTGGGAGCAGAGCTGGCTTTGGTCCTCGCCTGTCAGCTCTGCACTCTGCTTGCTCCCTGTATCTGTTGGGGTCCCTACCCTGTACTCATATGTGACTGCTGCCTCTCCTCTAATCTGTGAGTTTCAGGCTTCTCTTGTTTTGGGGGGGATCTTGGTGGTTGGAGAAGGCAGACTGGGCAGAGTTCTGCAGTATGTCCCTAGTGTGAGACATGGTCACTTGGCCTAGGCAGAGTGGGTGGCTTTCTCCATTGTAAACAGACTTTGCTCCCCTTCCCCTGCCTAGTCATACAGACTCTCCTTGTTATCCTTTCCTGTTTGTAATCTTAAGATGAAAGAAAACCTTTTGAAAAGTAACAGTATAGTTGCTCTTTAGATATACTTTTGCCCCATTGAAAAGCAGTCCCGTTCTGTAGCAAAAACCTAGAAGAATACAGTAAAAAGGAATCCCACTGCCTGGAGGTTCCTTTCCTAAGAAGGGGACAGACAAGAGATTGATGAAGAAGAGACTCATCCTGACTCCCTGTGAGCAGCTTTTCCTGACTCCCATTTTTGCAGCAGCTGCCAGGACCACCCCCACACACTGACCAGTGCTGGGACACCTGCTGACCTGTCTACCTGCACTGGGTGTGTTCCCAGGAGGTGCAGATGTTTTCGACAGCAGCCCTAGAGCTATAGTATATGGCATGTGGTAGGCAGCCTCTCAGATTAGTAGGTGGGAATTTAGCCTGTGTGTGTTGACTCCAAGAGCTTGGTTGTTGTGAGTATTGTATTTTCTCATCTCCTCTCTTCCTCTCCTCTCCTCTCCTCTCCTCTCCTCCCTCCCTCCCTCCCTCCCTCCCTCCCTCCCTCCCTCCCTCCCCCTCCCCCTCCCCTCCCCTCCCCTCCCCTCCCTCCTTCCCTCTCTTCTTTCCTTGCTATACTGGGGATAGAACCCTGGAGCTATACCACTGAGCTACATTCCCAATTCTCAGTCCATTATATTTTTTATTTTGAGACAGGATCTCACAAAGTTGCCCAGGTTGGGGTACAGACATGCATCACTGTGCTTGGCCAATTATGTGTTTGTTTCTGCAAAATAATCTATTCATGGTGAGTAGACAAAGCTGGTGACAGAGCTTGGAGATGCAGGCTGTGTGTGAGGACTCACAAGACACAGGCATATGTAGTCCAGATGCCTGGGAGACTGAGCCCTGAGCCCCTGTGGGATTTGTCAGCATTTCCCATGTGCTGGCAGGAACAGGCTCTTGGCGCCTCCTGCCACGGGACCCTTCTCAAGGCTCTGCCCAGACTTGTTGTAACCTGTGCAACACACCATGAGAGGGTCCCAGGAGAGGTTGCCGCACGTCTGGGGAGCTGCAGCTGTCTCCTGGCAACGGCGGCCTCAACGGTGGCCTCAATGGTGGCATCCCCGTCCAGCAGGAGCTTCTGTGAGGGTGAGGTCCCTCCTGGCCTCAGCCTGTGCTAGAGCTTAGAGGTGTGGAGGGTGTGTGCTCTCCTGAACAGGAGCTCCTCCTCCGGTTGGGTGGGGTTGCTCAGACACTCCTGATGAAGACAGCCTTGCCCTCCCATTGTTCTGGACCTCTGACTGGTTTATCTTCTCTGGAAACCCAGAGATGGGGAGTCAGGCAAGGAGTTTTTCTTTAAATACAAAATTATTCCCAAATCAGCTTATTAGAAAAAAAAAATTAAACTTAACCTAATTTAACCTTTCATGACCAGAGCCATTGGGGAGAGGTGCTTCCCGGGCATGTCAGGAGTTCAGCCACCTGCAGAACTTGGAAGCCTGCCTGGCATATGTCAGTGGAAGCCCACAACAAACAAGCATGAGTGACTGGTTTGCACAGTGGAAACATTCGGTGTTGTGTCACCTGGGCCACTGAGTGCTCCTTGTAGCAGTTTTCAGTGAACATGCTTGGCTGTGCTTGCTTCTGTGACCCTCAGGCTTCTTTTGAGCATGATCCTGGCCAGCAGGACCACCATAGGCAACACTGATGCTGGCAGGTAGCTGGACCCACTAGGGTTTGAGCTGCTCCTCCAGCAGTCAGGCCTGCCTGCCTTCCCTCCTGCAGGAATTTTGGGGGCTGGCAGGCTTCCTCAGCACTTCTTGCCCATGATACTTTAGAAGGTGCCCCAGCTATGCATAGGAAAAGCAGTGTCATACCTCAGGTGGCCCACCTTGCTGCAGTTAGGGGGATGCACTTCCTAGGAGGCTTGTGCTTACTCCAGGGCTGCCCTGGCCAACCTTTGTTCCTGGGCCCTCTCACTGTAAGACCCCAGACAGGTGGACCAATTCCAGTGCTGGCTTTCTGTGAAGCCACTGGTGCCTGGCTCTGGACATACACACTTGGGTCCTCAGTGCCTAGTGGATCTTGACCTCTTCTTGCCTTAGGTATCTCAGCCAGGGCTACCTCTAGGAGTCTGTTCCTGCTGACTCTTGCTTTGGTCTCCTCTGTTTTTCTTGTAAACTCTGATATTCTTGGAGCCCTTTAGGTCTTGGAAAATCCCTGCTCTGGAGTGTATGTCTTCCTGTCCTCCGGCCTTCCCTCTCCCACTTGTCCTCAAAGCTGGGCAAGTGGGTCAACAGGGTTAGGCGAGAGGACAAAACAGAGCAGTGAGGCCTTCTGAATCTGTGTGCCTCTTGTTATCCTCTGGGCCCCTTTTGAATTTGAACTGTTTCAAGTAGAAATACTTGAAGTTTATCAGACAAAGTGTTTTTCAAATAACTTTAGATCCAGGTTCTAATTTCATCTCATTTGTTTGACCCAGTGACATGCAGTGCACAGGCCTTGTTTTTAGTTGTGGTGCAAGGAAATGTGGATCATGCACACAGACATGGAGTGTGGGAGACTCCGAGAAACCATCTAGTAAGCCTTTTTTGAGAATGAGAACTCGGTTTTAGTGGCTAAAACATGTTCTAAGCTTTCCTTACTGTGATATGTTTTTGAGAACTTTCTGAGCAGGGAAGCCTTGGAAAGGATCAGGCCAGAAACATTGGTTCCCTGGCTCTCATTTGTAGATGGAGAAACTGAGGCTGAGCACAAGCTGGTGCTTGGTCAGGAATGGGGGAGGGAGGCTGGACGCTGGTCCCAGCATGTAGGGGGAGTGCTGTGGGGTTGCTTGATGCCCTGCTCTGATTCATAGGCCTGTGACATGCATTCTCTCTTTTCTCCTTGCCCAAAGGTATATATCGGTGAGCTCCCACAGGACTTCCTCCGCATCACGCCCACGCAGCAGCAGCAGCAGATTCAACTGGACGCCCAGGCAGCCCAACAGCTGCAGTATGGAGGGGCAGTGGGCACTGTGGGCCGCCTCAGCATCACTGTGGTGCAGGTGGGTGCCAGGGCTCTCTATTCTGTGGGCAGCTGGCATGGGTAGGGGAGAACAAGAGGTAGGCCATACTCAGGTGGGGGAATGTGGATTTTGGCCTTTATACTTTTTTTCCCATATAGACAAATGAATTTTTCTGGTTCCAGATTTTCCTGAAATACCTATCTAGTGTGGAAAAAAACACATATGAAAATTATTGATGATTTCCCAGGGTTCTGTCTAAATTAATTGAAATAATTTACTGAGTGTTGGTGGGTGTCTGCTCCATGCCGATACTACTCCTTCATGTGGAGAGCCTGGTCCTCAGGGCAGCAGGGGGAAACTGGCATTGCCCGTGGCCCCACCAGCATGTGCCACGTGGGCGGCTCCCTCACCTGGCCCTGTCCTGCTGCCCTGCAGTCAGTGGTACCTGCTCAGCCCTACAGCTCCATGCTGACAAACAGTATATGTCTCTGGATTGCTCAAAGGACTTTCGTATGAAAGCTAAAGTACACTGTTGGGCTGAAGCTCATTATGACTACCCAGAGTGTCCTACAGAACCAGGAGGAAAATGTAGAGGTAGGACTATAGGAAGGCCATCAGATAACATGTAGCCCAGCTGGGATGCTCAACTGCCCTGGGTGCTCAGCTAGTCTGCTGTTAGGGTGTTCACAGCCAGCCTCCTTTCCTCATAACTCATCTCAAACATTTGCTCAGGGATGTGTTTCTAAAATAGCATGCTGCTTCCCACTGCCTTGAGGAAGTTCCTGGCCCACCTGTAGCTGGTGCATCCTGAGCACTGCTGCCTGGTAGGACAAGGTGGCTGCAGGTGCCCTGCCTCACAGTGCAAGCACCAGAGCTGGCTGAGCCTCAGAGGTGTCCACTGCCCCTGGCCTTCCTCCCTCTCTCCAGAGTCCTGGAGCCCTCTGCAGCAGCCTGTCTGCACCCCATGCACCAGCTTGCCTAGGGCTGTGTCATCAGGGGCGCTGCTGAGGGGCACTTCTGGTCCTCCTGGTATCCTTCTCTGCCCCCCTACCTTTTTTTTTTAAATAGAATTTAACCTTTATTTTGTGTGTTTTTTTAATTTGGTGCCAGGGATTGAATCCAGTGTCTCACCTATGCTAGGCAACGCTGTTCCACCAGCTACAACCCCGGTCCTCCTCTTCCCTTTTGATAGACAGACCTCCTTCTCAGCTTTTGGGAGGCCACTCAGGCTGATCAGAGTCCCTGTTGGATTCTCATCTCCTGGGACCTCCAGGGGCCATGTCGGTAGCCTTCCTCCTCCCAGCCATTCACTCAGGGCAAGCAGCTCCAGTAGCCCATGTAGATCCTGACCACAGCTGAATTCCTTGGTACAGATCAGGGCCCTGACTTCTCTGGTGTCTAGTGGTCATTTTAGATACAACAAACCCCAGTGAAACTCATGTGTCCAACCTTGCCTTCTCCTCAGTCCTAGTAGGTGTCACTCTCCCATCTCCCCAGTCCTATCTTCTAGAAGTGGAGGCCAAAGGATTTTTCTCCATCTCTTTCTCCCTGTTTCCTGCCCCTCAGCGAGCCCCTGCACCCACCTTCTGTCCCAACCTAGCCTCGGGAGCCTTGACAGGGTGGGCTCACTTCCAGTACTGATCTTTCTCTCACACACTGGGAAGGGAGACCAGCCACACTTGGTAGAATGCATGCTAGGTGTGAGGGAAAGAGGTCTCTTGCTGGCCCCAGGAGAACAGAGTGGGGTTGAACAAATGGTGAGGAAGGAGAGTCACAGTTCACTTGAGGATGGTTTAGAGGTAAGTGGATACCCTGGGGAGGGCAAGCCTGTCCTGACGGAGGTGAGCTGGGCTCAGAGGTACCTTTAGTGGTGTCCTTGGCACAAGCTCTGTGGTGGTTTCGGATCAAGGAAGAAAGTGTGTGGGCAGGTCGGGAGAGTCTGCAGGCAGCGTGCAAAGGCTTTTGTTGGTGTTTCAGAGGGGAAAGAAAGAAACGAAGTGGCTGGAAAGGGCAGGCAGGTGACAGGTTTTTCTGTGGTTTGCAGTGCTTTTCAAAAGTTGGCCTTATTGAGAATATCAACATTAGAATGCATTCATTTTGGCTTTGTGCACTTGAGTGAGTTTTGATGAGTATAAGCAATACTGAAAACTTCCCCAACACCTCACGCTGTTCTCTCTATCCCTTTAGCATTCAGCACCCCCACCCACCCCGAACTGTGGTTGGAGCTACCGCCCCTGGAGTGGCAGTGTCTGGCTGTGTTTGCTGCAGTGTGTAGTCTACCCTCCCCCACCCTTGTGTGGCTGCACCACCATTGTTTGTTCACCCACTTGGAGAACACAAGGTTGTTTCCAGTTCTTGGCAATAGGGCTGAAGCTTCCCTGAACGTGTTTGCAGGTGGCATTCTGTGTGAACCAAAGTCTGCACTTTAGTTTACCAGAGTGGGGCATGTGGCAGGTTCCCTAGTAGCTATGCCATCTTGCTTTGCTGCCCACAGCACATAGAGCTCCAGTGGCCCCACCTCTTGTCAGCATGGGGCTTGGTCAGACATTGTCTTGTTTTTTGTTCCATTGTAGCCATTCTAATAGGTTTGTAGTAGTCTCTGTGGTGGTTGGAGTTTTATTTTGCATCCCTCTGATGGCTTGTGATATTGACCGTTCTTTACTGGGCTGCCTGTATTTATTCACTATCAATATCTCTTCAGATCTTTTGCTCATTTTTTCCTAGAGTTGTGTGTCTTGGTGAGAGTTTCCATGTTCTGGATACAAGTGCTTTATCACATGTGATATTTGCAAATATTTCCTTCCTGTCTTGTATGGTCCTTAAGTTTCTTTTAAGAATGGGTATTCATAATTCTGATGAAGTCCTGTTTTTAAGATTTTTTTCTGCTCTTTTGCTGGTTCTACCTAAGAGATTTTTTTTTGCCTAATGCAGTGCTCTGATTTTTTCCTGCTTTCCGGTAGAGGTTTTATAGCTTTGGAAACCTTGATGCGTTTTGAGTTCCTATTTGCTGTACAGTGATTTGTTTGTCAGCATCTCGTCCCATTCAAAGTTTTGCTTGTGTTGTTCCCTATAGCACACTCACTCCAGCCGAGCAGACCATCTGGCCTGAAGTAAGGGACTTGTGGCCTGTGATTCAGAGACCCGTAACACAGGAAAGACCATTTCTTGTCCCTGTGAGCCAGTACCATAGTAGAACAGGGTTCAGGTTGCTCCTAGCACTCCCATTCGTGAAGGGAAGAGTCAGGAGCCCCAGGCAGCCCTGGCCACAGTTTCCTGAAACCTGTGCAGCAGGTGTCACCAGGTTCTGGGGCTCTGGGTTGGCTCATTCCTTTTGGGGCATCTTTCTTTTCATTTTCTCCCTTCACCCCTTTTGAGGAGGATATTGGAAGTGTACCTTGCGGGTAGGCATCTTAGGTTGAGCATGGCCTTGAGTACTTTGTCACAGTTGGACAAGCCCATCAGTAGTTCCTGCTCCTGGCACCCTGGGAACAAGTCACAGCTAAGCTCAGGTGAGCTCCGGTGGCTGAAGTTCATGCCAGCAAAACGCCTCAGTGGGACGTTGACAGCCCTCGCTTTTCCTGTGGCAGTGGGGTGGTGGGCACTCATCTTGCTGAACTTGGCTCATTTCAGGCAAAGTTGGCTAAGAATTACGGCATGACGCGCATGGACCCCTACTGTCGCTTGCGCCTGGGCTATGCAGTGTACGAGACACCCACGGCCCACAATGGTGCCAAGAATCCTCGCTGGAACAAGGTCATCCAGTGCACAGTGCCCCCGGGCGTGGACTCGCTCTACCTTGAAATTTTTGATGAGGTGAGCAACACACCATGGTCAACACAGGCCACCCACTGGCTTTAGGCTGCTTTGTACACCTGATAGTAGGTGGCTCTGCCACAGGCCTCGACTCTCCCCTGCTTTTCAGCTCCTTCGACAGCAACTATTTGGAAACTTCACCAGTGACACAAACACTGGCCACTTTATGGACAGCTCTTCATGAGGAGGTTGAGTTTTAAGCTGGTTAGATTCCCTTGCCTGTGGTAATAACAGTATTCTTACTGATACAAGGCACGGAGCCCACCAGCATTATCCCTCAAGTGTCCCCTGGCCAGGTCAGTAGCCAGGTGTGCAGCATTCTTGAGGTCCAGTCAGGAAGTTCAGGTGGCTATAGGAGGTTCCTTTGAGGTTTGGCTCAGGCCACATGTGCCTCAAAAGCTGGGGCTGCAGGGTGAGGGCCAGGAGGAGCTGGGGCACAGCCTCCCCTTACCCTCTTCCCTCTGCCTCTTTCTCCAGTCTTTTCTCCTCTTATTCCTTCCTGCCCACTGCTTTCTTTGGCCCACAGGGGAGCACAGGGGAAACAGAATGGGTCTGAGTGGCAGCTCAGCATTCTCCTCTGGTCTTGTGCTTGCAGGAGTGCAGAAATGGCATCTGGTGGAGCAGGGGTTGGGCCATTAGAGACTAGGGAGGAGCAGTAGGCATCTGGGCATAGCAGGAGAAAGACAGCGGCACTGGGGATTCTCCCTTTTCTGCAGAGAGCTTGGTCTATCCTGTCTTGATGACTAGGCAGGAGGTACAGAGAGCTGGGCCTTGGGCCTCTCAGATAATCATGGAGGGCTGACATCCAACTGGACAGGGTGCTCCATCAGGAAGGCTGGGAGGGATTCTGTCTTACTGGTGAGATCTGCATCTGATGCAGGCTGGTCCAAGGGGCACGCAGCAGCAAGAGCTCTGGTTTCTATGACATGGATCACATGGGCCTTGATGGGGTCTCCTCTTGTCCTCAGCGAGCCTTCTCCATGGACGACCGCATTGCCTGGACACACATCACAATCCCTGAGTCCCTGAAGCAGGGCCAGGTGGAGGACGAGTGGTACAGCCTGAGCGGGAGGCAGGGAGACGACAAGGAAGGCATGATCAACCTGGTCATGTCCTACACGGTGAGCATGCCCACTGGTCAGTCTACAGAGGGGGCAGCCTGCCCTAGGGGACCTCCACTGTCCCTGTAGGCCCTGGTGCCTTGGGGTCGCACCATGCAAGTGATGTGATGCAGCCAGCCCAGGCCTCAGGTTCTGGGGCCTGTGGGTCCTTCCCCAGGAGGCAGTGACTGACCATGAAGTGGTGAGGTGCTGGGGAGAGAGACCATAGGTAGCTTGGGTACCTCAAGGATGGAGCAGAAGCCTGGCTCCTGCCCACTCCCATCCTCAGGGCCACTGTGGCTCCTGTAATCCTTGGGCTAGGGTCTGGGTTCTTAGACTTCCCCATCTTTTTTGTGTCACCCAGGGCTTTTTCCTTTTTTGTTTTAAACTTTTACTGGGAAAGTTTTAAGCTATGAGAGTGGAGAGGACCATGGCCAGCCCACATGTGTGATGAGGTGGCACAGCAGTGACACCTTCTGGTCTCCTGCCTTTACTGCTAGGTGTTCACATCTTTAACAGGCCTTTTCACGAGCACAGAACCATTGTTTACTTAACCAATTCAGGTGCTTTGGTTTGTTTTTGTGGGTTTTTTTTTTTTTTTTTTTTTTTTGTACCAGGGATTGAAACCAGGGGCATTTAACTAACACTGAGCCACATCCCCAACCCTTTTAATATTTTAGAGTCAGGGTCTTGCTAGACTTGTTTAGGGCATCACTAAGTTGCTGAGGCTGGCTTTGAACTTGCCACACTCCTTCCTAAGTCTCCCAAGTTGCTGAGATTATGGGCGTGCACCCCCATACCCGGCTCATACTTTGTTTTGAACTGAACTCCAGGACTGTTGAGAGAAACTGCTAGGGTAGGTATGAGCTCTCAAAAACAGACCCTAAAATCACACTTAGATGTGCCTTCTTAAGCCTGTGCTCCCCACTGCACCCTGTAACCTGGTGCTGCAGGTCTGTAGTACCTCCTGCCCAAGCCCCTCACCCTGTGCTCTCCCAGCCCAGGAGAGCTGGTGTGTTGGTGTGAGTAGGCACAATGGCTGAGGCCACAGCACCCACGCTGGGACTCCACTTTCTTGTTGTGTCTGGGTTCTGGTGAGACTGGAAGTGAAGAAGCTTTGACATGTGGTGTAGTCCTTCTTCCCTGACCCCCTGATTGTCTTCGGTGTGTTTCAGTCGCTGCCGGCTGCCATGATGATGCCACCCCAGCCTGTGGTCCTGATGCCAACTGTGTACCAGCAGGGCGTTGGCTACGTACCCATAGCAGGTTTGTGTGCTGCTTCTCCTTTAGTCAAAGGCCCTGGGGCAGAGAGTAGGAAAGAGGAGGGAGGGACCCTAGAACATGCATATGGGGCTTGGGCTAGTGTAGAACTGTGAGGGTGGTGGCCTTGTAGACAGACCTTTTGAAGCAGAGTCCAGGGTTGCCTTGGAACTTACTATGTGTGTGTAGGAAGCAGTTTGTGTTTTCCCTAATTGTTTGTGCATAGAAGGAATGTTGAAAGTTTTGGAGATGTGGAAATGAGATCTCTCAGTGCCTGGTGTGGGAGACACTGTGGTAGGCAGCTTCTGCTGGTGAAGCACACCCTGCCTTTCAGCATCCTGTCTGCTGCTTGCTCGCCTATACGAGTTAGCCATCATGGTGGCAGTCACATCAGCTGGAAGGCACCTTTGTGTGCCTGTTTTTGAGTTTTCATGGTAACCTTTGGTTACCTTCCATCTGGGGCCTCATAGCACCTGGTGCCTAACTGGGCCTTGTTCTAGAATAGCCATGAAACTGGGCAAGGTGGACAGGGTGACAGCTGTTTTCCAGTGTCAGCCACTAGGCAGGAAAAGACCATGTCATCCTGAGAGGAAAGACAACAGGACAGACCGTAGTCATCCTGGTTCTTTGCCAGAGTCCAGAGAGTTTAGATCTGAGCAGAGTGGGGAGTTCCACTGCCCTGAAGGGGCAAAGGCCAGAGACTGCAGCAGTGGGAGTGGAGACTCTGTGGGGCAGGGGCCATGTGAGAGGGTCCTGGGTTTGTAAGACACCCAGTGGTTGGTGCCTAGGGTGCTGCTCCAGGCTGGTGCAGGACAGAGCAATGTGGGGCACTTGGGATCTTGCCCAGTCAGAGCAGAGGGGCTCGTCAGCCCCTACATGTGCTGAAGCCAGCCCTGACAAGAGCGGGTAGAGCTTAGGGACTTCAACCTTGATGAAGTTGCTTATGAGAACCTAGGGCAACAGTCTTTAGAGCCCAGGGCAGGACTCTTACAGTGTCGGGAATGTCTGCCAAGACCAGAGCATGAGGCTGACAGAGTTGCCCAGGGTGATCCAGAAGCTTTAAAGCAGCCATGGTCATCAAGAGCTCAAGGAGAGAACCTTGGCAAGTGGACAGAGAGGGTGTCTCAGCAGGGAATCTCGCCTTCTCAAGAGACCCAGATGGAAGTTTGGTACCTGTCAGACTCAGCATCAGGGCCCTGAGGTCTGGAGGGCTCTGTCCTTAGAGCATCGACTTGGGCTGCCACCGTGTTCTATCCAGCGCATCATATCCTGTTTATGTGAAATTTCTGTTGCCCAGCTATCCTGAGTTGAAGGTCTGGGACAGGAGCAGGGACTTGTAGGGAACACAGGCTTTTCATGTCCCAGGGATGCTGCAACTAGGGCCACAGGTGGGAGGTGGGAGGGAACTAAAACACAAAAATCTGTTCTCTTTCAATTCCTGAGGCCAGAAGTCCAGAACAGGCTGTGACAAGACCACTCTATTCAGAGGCCCCTGATGGGCGAGGGGTCCCTCCTGCCTCTCCCAGCTTCTGGGCCCATAGCTGTGTCACTCCAGTGCTGCCTCCCTTGCGTGGGCCTCCCCACCTCCCTGCCTTTTGGGGTGTCTTCTCCTGTCTTGAACAAGGGCTCAGCCTGCTCCAGCACGGCCTCATCTTAGTTCAGGTACATCTGCAAAGACCCTGTTTCCAAACATGGCCCCCTTATTCACAGCACTAGGAGTCAGGACCTGAACATCTTCTGTGGGAACACTATTGTGTCTGCTTTAGTTACCAACACCAGAACATATATGGTTAATAGGAAATCAACTTCTGGATAAAAGAAAAGCTATTGACCTGTTTGCCGCAGTCCGGCTGCAGCAAAATAACCGGGGGGTGACGAACAACTTGTGTAGATTGATACAGCAGGAGTAGGAGCCGTTTATTGTAGGACAGGAGCAGTATTTATACATTCCACACAGCTTATCTAATTAGCATAAACTAGATACATCAGTCAACCAATCAGGAATCTCTACACTTAATGGCTCGCTTTTGTTACTTCTCAAACCACTCCCTCTGGCATTTTGCCAGGCACCATCCAGACTTGTTTACGAACTTTAACATTCCCCTGACAAAATGCCAGGTGTTATTTTGACTTATTTACAGACTCTAACACCTGTTTATCTTTTTGCTTCCTATCCTTTATTCTTTTTGCAAATGTGTTTAAAGTTTGCTGCAAAATGTTTATTTTAGGAAAGGCTATGTTTCTTTATAAACAGAGACTTTGAACTTTACTTTTGACATATACTTTTAGATTTTGAAATACTCTCTTATAGAAAAGTTAAAAAATAGAAAAAAAGAACGTTTTGCCAGAATCTTTAGAGACTATAGCCTCCTGGTGCCCACCTTTGCCCCCACGCGAGTGTGCATCTCCTGTAAGTAAGGATTCCCATTGCTCAGGACAGCATCCATGCTGGGGACTGCCACAGAGCAAGCAGATGGTGCCGTCTGTTGATGAGACCCCACCAGACATCTCAGGGCAACATCCAGGCCCTGGGCTGAGACTTTGGGGTGTGTCTGGGGCCTTGTGTCAGGCCCTGTGACACCACCATCTGCCCCAGGACTGTGCTGCCCCTCGCCCACCACCTCTGTGGGTATGCCCAGCTTCTGCCCTGGAAGGCTGCCCTCCCTCTTCATTGCTGCTTAGTCCTCCATGCTTGTGTGGGTGGGAAGATGAGGTGACTACCTTTGCACATGGGTGGACTGAGCCTGGACACCCTCCTGGTGTCTGCTCGTGGTCACCGCTGCTGCCTGGTTGTCGTCTGAGCTGTCCCCTGACTTAGCTGTAGCCGTGTGGGCCTGGTTGGTTTTGCTCCCTGGGCTGGAGTCTTGTTACTGTACTGTCATTCAATGACTCCAGGTTTGGCTGTAGTCTGGACACTCTGTCCTTTTGATGTATTCCACCTTCTCTGAGTGCTTCCTGACTCTGGCACCACTGGAAGGACCCAGCTCGTATGTATTCCCTCCCTCTGTCCTGGAGTTAGCTGCTTCTCCTAGGTTCTGGAAGTTTTGGTCCATTCTTAGTTAACTTGGTAGTGTTGGCTGGTGCTGAAGTGCCCTGTCCTGATAGAAGTTGATGCCCAGTGTCCCCTGAGTCAGATCATTCCTGAATGATTGTGATGGCAACACTGTCTCTCCTGAGCTGGCACTTGCTGGGTGAGGGAGGGTGCCATCCATTACAGTCACCCAGAGTCTCAGGCCGACCAGGTGGGAGCAGCAGCACTTACATTAGGGTTTTCTTTTCTTCAAAGTCAACTCTCAGAAGTGCATATTTTCCAGTGCATTCCTACTCCTCTCCTGCCTTGAAAATACAAAGCTGTATTCAGTTCATTTGATGTTTTTTTTGTCACTGTTGTAGCTCTGAGTTTGTGCTGCAAAGTCTCTGTTGTGAAGAACTAATGTCCGTGACTCTGGGTGAGGTGCACACATGCACGTGCCATGCTGTACATGTTAAGAGAGTCAGGGCATATGTTGATACAATACAAAAATGTAGCCCATGGCTTTTTAAGGAGGAGTTGTTGAATATATCACAATGGGACCATCATGGTGAAGATTTAAGGGACAGGGAAAAGAAAAACCCAGGAACTCTGCCAGTTGGCACATTGCCATTGTGGATGATGATTTTGTTTGCCTAGTCCAAACCTTTCAGTTCAGATTATGGTAGAAGACATATTAGATCAGAAAAAAGAGGAGGCCTCTCGAGATAGTCAGAAAGGGGAAGAAAGTTTAGAGCAGGAAAAGTTACAACAGGAGGCTGCTACTAACACCTTTCTATCACCAGAGGGCGTAAGTGTCCAACCAACAGCTCTGCCTATGGGGCCCTCAACCCCTGTAGTTGATAGATGGGATCCTGAGACAGGACCTCAAAGATTAGCATGCCCTGTATTTGAACAGGCAGGAGGGCAGCAAATTCACCATGTTTTAGATTTCAAAACAGTGAATCAGCTAAAAGAGGCTGTAACAACCTATGGTCCTCAAGCACCCTTCACCATAAGCCTGGTCGAATCCATTACCAACTTGAACATGACGCCAGCAGATTAGACTAGTATGTGTAAAGCTGTGCTAAACGGAGGACAATACCTGTTATGGACGGTTGCCAATGAGGAATTTTGCATGGAGACAGGCGAAATGCAGCAGCTGGTTATCCTCAGAGAAATCTAGATATGTTGTTAGGAAAGGGACCTTATGAGGGTCAGCTGCAACAAATTGCATATGATCCTGCTATATACTCACAAATTGCTGCAGATGCAGTTAGGGCATGGAAGACTTTACAAGGACATGGAGATTTACAAGGTCAATTATCTAAGGTAATACAAGGAGCTAATGAACCTTACGCTGAATTTGTAGATAGGCTTATTCAAACAGCTACCAGAGTTTTTGGGGATACAGAGCAAGCAATGCCATTAATTAAACAGCTAGCCTTTGAGCAAGCAAACAGATGGTTCAAGGAGGCCATTAGACTATGGAAACATGGAGATTTAAACACATATATTAAATTATGTAGAGACATTAATGAACAAGGGCAAGTCCTGGCAGCTGCAGTACAACAGGCTTTAGATGCCAGGCCGAAAACATGCTACAATTGTGAACAAATAGGACATTTTAAAAGGAGTTGCCCCATAGGAGGAGGGTTTAACAAAGCTAGGTATCAAAGGAGTAGAGTACCGGGTATTTGCCCACGATGTCGTAAAGGGAGACATTGGGCTAATGAATGTCGTTCTCAAACCACCGTAGAGGGTACTCCGTTATCAAAAAACGGACAAGGACCAGGTGTTTACCCATGATATTGTGGAGAAAAGCATCAGGCTCCATTGCCAAAAAATGGACAGGGGGGCCCAATGCTCCGGGGCCCACAACCACAAATATACGGGGCAATGGAGGAACCCAGCAACACCATCAGGGTAGTGCCCAGGACACATTATCCATTAGATCCCTCATCAGACAAACCAGAGGGAGCGCAGGGTTGGACATCTGTGCCTCCGCCAGAGCAGTACTAACTCCAGA
>NW_026000001.1:6167390-6239498 GCF_001458135.2 Marmota marmota marmota
ACTTTCAAAAGTTATTGGGAGACATAAATTGGATAAGGCCTTATCTAGGCATACCAACAGGAGAGTTGGGACCTTTATTTGCTATTCTAAAAGGTCCATCAGATCCAAATTCACCCCGCATGTTAACTCCTAAAGCAAGAAAGGCATTAAAAATTATTGAAACATATATGGAAAATATGCATTTGGATAGAATTGATATAAGTTTGCCTTTATTATTTATTGTACTACCAACAAAAAATATTCCTACAGGAGTATTTTGGCAAAAATGCCATGCGTCATTCCAACTTGGCTATGGCTCTCAGCATGTGTGCACACTCTCAGGCCAGTGATGAGACACAGCCCTGCAGGAAGCAGAGCAGGAATGGGGAGGCCAACTTCTCAGCCAGCCCTGGGTACCTGTCATCCCTCACCTGCCGTGTGCACAGGGGGTGGTGCACAGCTGCCTTTGTGTGCTGATGGACCCAGCCCTGAAAACCCCTCTCAGTGTCTGTGCTTGAGGCTCTGAAGTCAGAATTACCACTGCTGCCTTTCCAGACCATGGGAGGAAAGCCACGGACCCTTCCACCTGTTCTTTGGAAGGAACCAACCACTTCACTGGTTAAAAGACCGGGGTGTCCCATGACTCGCAGACTGTGAGCCCATCAGAACTGGGTTGTCCCCTTTAGGTTCTTTTTCCTCTGCATTTCCTGGAAGTGCAGACCCCACAGCACTGAAGAGAGGTGAGGGTGGAAAAGGGAAATGTGATCAGAGCTTTCTGGCCGTCAGTTATAGCCTGAAGATAGAGTTTATGTGTGTGTGCTTTTTAAATAAAGGAGCATTTTGATTCCCAGATTAGTTTCCTTCAGATTCAGATAGTTAACCAATACGATTAATCACATGGTTCTAGTGGGGCTTTTAACATGGTTTTGAGAACCTTCTTGAGGTGGAGTGCTGGAAGATGTGTGCTGTGGAGCTCCTACCTTGGGGATACACAGTGGACCGAGAGAGCCAGTTTGGTGGACACCAGCCTGCTGCGAGTTCCCCAAGTGTTTCCCACTTGTGAGGAGCAGTAGGTCCTACCTGTGGGGGATTGGGTGCACTCTCTTCCTCCTCTTGCTGCTGGTCCTGGGGGAGTCTGTGATCTGAGCCCATGTGTGCAAGTTGGGGAGAAAAGGTGACCATGCCCCTAACCTTGGGAGCCCCTGGCAACTGCTTGTCCTAGGCTTCAGACTGCATGTCCCATTAATTGATACAGAGGGGCTCCATGAGGTTGTGAGCCACTGAGGGGCAGGCAGCAGCCACCCATGTGCTATTTTGGGGGAAAATGACCTTTTATAACTTTCCTACTCCTCTGTGTTGCTATTCTGCTTCCTTTTCCCCTGTTGTGTGGAGAAAGTTGAGTGGAAAGTTTATTTTCAGGTGTCTCGCCAGCTGGGCCTCTGACAGACACCCCTGGGTGTGAAGACAGGGTTTGGGTCCCTGCACTGGCTAGCGCTAGCAGGCCTCCCAGTGTGGCAGTTTCTGTTTCCTGCCGTGCCTCGTGTCACCATAGGCCTGGAGTCTCTGATCTAGGCAGGTGAGCAGAGCTGCTCCCGCTGCTCCCTGCAGCTCAGTCTCTTATCCTCGTGGCTGGCATCCTTGGGCTTCCGTGGGGTGCTAGTTACCAGTGTTGATGCCCCCAATACAGCACAAAAGCAGAGCTGCCTGCATCCACTTTTTCCCCTCTCTTCTGTTCCTGGGGCAGGTGAGGGAGGAATCTAGAAGAAACAGTAGCTGGCAGCTTCAATGTGAGTAGCCAGCTCTGAGGCCATGCCCTGTTTTGGTGAGTCCAGCAGGTGCTGCACAGATGCTCATCACCGTTTTCTGCACACATGTTCACAGTATCAGAGGACTTGAAGCCAAGTTGCCACTTAAATGATTTGTTCCATTTAGAGTGAGCATTTTTCTTTTTCTTTTCTTTCCTTTTTTTTTTTTTTGGAGTACTGGGGATTGAACTCAGGGGTGCTTGGCCATTGAGCCCCATCCCCAACCCTATTTTGTATTTTATTTAGAGACGGGGTCTCACTGAGTTTCTTAGCACCTTGCCATTGCTGGAGGATTTGGTTTTTATTAACTTGTAAGTTGTTGCTTAGAATTCTTTTCCTTTTGGCTGCTGCTCTGTGTTTCTGACTCCACCAACTAGAAAGCTCAAGACATAACATCATTACATAGATTACATTGTATTTTGTTCTGGGCATGCTCCATTGTGTTGGACGGCTAACAAGCCTTGAGCTCACAAAGCAGTCCTGGAGCTGGGTGGCCTTACCCCAGGTGCTCTGCAGGCTTCATTCTGCACCATGTCTCCTGTGCAGGGGGACCTCAGAGGCCGTGGCATGGGTGTTGCGTGCCCTGTGTGTTTGGGCGTCTCATGAGGTCATGGTGGGCTACAAGTGACGTGAGTTGGTGTGCCTTTGCCTCTGCCTGTGTTTTCTGCATGCTCGTGCATTAAGCACCAGCTCTTTTTGATCAGAACACTGCTGCGTTTGCTCTTCTCAACTTTCTGTTTGTGAGTAGAGAATCGGACTTTGCTGAAATGTGCCTACCACAGGTCCCCACAGTGTGTCTGTTGTAGCTAAGTGAGGCAGGTTCTGCCCTGTCCGACAGTGCTGATTTGTATCAATGCGCCAGGGGAAATGGCTGGCTCGAGGCCCTTCCTCCTCTCCTGTGGCTCCCTACCTGCACTGCCCGAGCCACAGTGGACCTTGTTTGTGTACCACCAAGGCCTCAAGGCTTCTGTCCATTCTTTCCCCACAGCATCCCCAGCTAGACCCCAAAAATCTGCCCTCACGATTTACCAAGTGTTTGTTAGACACATCCACAGTCCATCAGGGTGACAGGTTAAATGTAGGTCAAGTGTGTAGGGTCCACCCTGGAGGAGGGAGGAGCATGTCATCTCAGGCTCATTCTGTTCATTGTAGCTTGATCCCTGAGGTGCCACAGGCTTTTGAGTTGCTGTGCCACCTCACATGTCCTGATTCACGAGAGCAGGTAACAATAAACTGGGCTTCTCGGAGCCTGTCTCGCTGTGATACAGTCAGCCTGGAGGGTTGCAGGGAGATGTATAGCTGGCTGCATTTACATGGGCTTCCTCGTGCTTCTGTAGTCGCCCAAGTGAGGCCACGCGGGCCCCTCCAGGGCCTGAGCCAGGCAACATCCAGTCTGTGCTCTGTGAGCCTTGTGTCATCCTCACCTGGCCACGTGTGGTTTTTGCTTGCTTTCTTAAACAGCAAGATCTTCATTTTCATTTCTGTTTTTATTGTTGTATACGGTACTGGGGAGTGAACTGAGGGGTGCTCTCAACCACTGAGCTGCGTCCCTAGCCCCCTTTCTTTTTTTGGTCCAGGGATTGAACTCAGGGGCACTCGGCCACTGAGCCACATCCCAGCCCTATTTTGTATTTTATTTAGAGACGGGGTCTCACTGAGTTGCTTAGTCCCTTGTTGTTGCTGAGGCTGGCTTTGAACTCAAGATCCTTCTGTCTCAGCCTCCCTAGCCTCTGGGATTATAGGCATGCGCCACCGCCCCTGGCTTCCTAGCCCTTTTTACATTTTTATTTTGAGACACGGCCTTTCTGAGTTGCTGAGGCTAGCCTCGAACTTGCCATCTTCCCACCTCAACTTCCAGAGTGGCTGGGATGACAGGTGTGCACTACCACACCCTGCTGTGGTTTCCTCCCTTCTTGTTATGGAAGCTGAACAGCTCCAGGTGTCTCAGATCAGCTAGGCAGGTGTGTGGTGTGAAGGAGAGCATGTGTCGAGGGCTGTGGGAGTGGTGTTTTTCTTCGACCCTTCTCTGCTGGTAGGCTGGCTGGTTGGGCAAGAGTGCTGGGGGCGGAGACATGCAGTCACACAGCCCAGTTCCACCCATTAGCACCTCTTAGTGCCTTGTTGCCTTTTCTGCCTCAGAATGTAGCCTTTAGGGTCTTCTGAATTTAGCTGGGAAAGGAAAGCTGTGTCCTAAAATTAAGTTTGTTCCCTGGAATCTGGTTGGGAGGCTTGTTCACACTTTTAAAGCTTAAAGAATCGATGACGTTGTGACCCCTTGTAACTTTAGAGAGAAATTCAAAGGGAACTGTCGTCGTTAGTCACCCAGCCCTTCCAGTGCTTCCTGCAGCCTGGGCTGTCCTGTCTTAGACAGCAGGGTTGAGCTCAGTGGTCCCTGAGCCTCTGTGGCAGACTCCTCCTCCCAGCGTAGGCCTGAGGCTAGGTGACGAGCTGCTGTAGGCACCGTGGCAGAGCCTCCCTGAAGGCACTGGTGAGCATTTGCTTGGTGGGTTTTGGTGAGTGTGGTGTAGGTCCTGGGGTCAATGTGTGGCCTTGCTGGCTGCTGAGGGCTTGCCATGCTGTTCTCCCTCATTAATAATGTCCTTGCCCTACTGCAGAGGGCGTCCTAGAGATACCTGATGAGGGCATGTGCTCATTTCCAAGCTGAGACCTGTGTCGGGGCCTCTGTCAGGCAGGATTCTCGTCTGGAGTGGGAGTCCCTGAGGTATTGGGGGATCAGAATGTGTGGTCACTTGTAATTGTGCGGTAACTTCATGTGAGATTTGGGACATCTGACTCGGGTTTTGTGCATAAAGAAAACAAATTATCTAGCCCAGCTTGCCTGTGGTAGGTGTGAGAGGCCACTGGGTCTGTGGGTGTGCCTGCAGATCAGTGTTCAAGGAGATCTGAGGTTACCTGTCCCCTCAGGAGCCAAACAAGTGTGTTGTTTTTTCTTAAGCAGAAATCGACACCACACTTCTGTGATACTGATGTTCTTCCACACTCCATTTTCTGCTTTCAGGAATGCCTGCTGTCTGCAGCCCTGGCATGGTGCCCGTGGCCATGCCTGCACCAGCTGTGACCGCTCAGCCCCGTTGCAGCGAGGAGGACCTGAAGGCCATCCAGGACATGTTCCCCAACATGGACAGGGAGGTGATCCGCTCTGTGCTGGAAGCCCAGAGAGGGAACAAGGACGCAGCCATCAACTCCCTGCTGCAGATGGGTGAAGAGTCCTAGACCCGCCTGTTTTTCATGGCCTCTTGCCACCAGCCCTTTGGACTTGGTGACCCAGGGTTTCCCAGTGTCACCATCCCAACAAGATTCCTATGAAGACCACCCACATACCCCTTCCTTGGTCATCTTTGCTGACCCTCCCCACCGTTCTTGAGATGCATGTGGGTTTTCAGTTCCCGGCAGTCCTGTTGACTGTTGGTGGGGGTGGAGCAGCTCCCTCCTCATCTCGGGTTGGGCGGTGATGGGCAGCCGTGTCACTACACAGACCCATGCTCCTATTGCTTGAGGACCTGTGTCTCCCCTTCTCACACTGTTCTGGAAAGCATTCTTACAGAAAGCAGTTGCCTCTGCCACGGTGTTAGAAATTGCTGAGTGTCTACTGTGCCCTTCGCCTACTGGAGGCTGATCTCTGACTCTGTGGTTGCTATGCCAGGGCTTCTCTTCCTCCTGGTAGGCCCTCACCACTGGGCCTGATGTTGGGGAGGGACGTGAGTGCAGCACTGCTTTTGCTCCTACGTGTTCCGGTCCCTGGCTGCTGCTGACGTGACATAGGCGAATGCTGTGCACCAGGACTGTAGTCCAGTGGGTGGCAGAAGTGGAAACCCAGCTGGGGTCAGTGTTTGGAGATCTCTTAGGTTGGAGCTGCACCTGTCTGCCATGCAGCCCCCTGGAGTGTGGCGGGACCCATGTTCTGCTGAGCATTGCTGTGGGGGCAGACGGTGACATGTGGTAGGCCCGACTCAGGTCACCAGTGATGCACTTTAAACTGTGTGCCGAGAAGCCAGGCTGCGGTGTTGCCTTTTGTGTTGAATTGCAGTTGCTTTTGCTTCTCTCAAGTGTTTGCACCTAGCCTTTGGCTGTGAGATACAGGTGTGAAGGTGAATCCTATCAGTTCACACCTACCTGAAACATTTAGATGGAGGAAGTACTTAAGTTTCAACCTCTGTCCCTCTAAAAACTAGATTTAGAGGTTCACTAGAGGACAGTGCATTCTGCCACCTGCGGGTGCTTTTTTCAGGTGCATTGTTCATAGTGTTTACTTCCGTAACCCTGAGGCAGCGTGGTGGTACCGGGGCAGGAGGAGGTACCCCTTTGATAAGGCTTTGAATTGCAGGGTAGAGAAGATCCATGTGCTTTTGATAGACTCTACCACTTGCTTCAACACGCCAGCCGCTGGAATTCTCCACCCTAGGCTGCGGTGGGCCTGTGAGGGGGGCGTGGTGGGCAGCCAGGACTTCCCAGGCAGCTGGCTCAGTGTTCTCAGCAGGTTGGGCATGGGGCTCGCTGGCTTGCAGCACCCACCTCCAGGGCCTAGGTATGATTGCAGCTCCTGGGTCCTGTCATACTTTTGCTGTCTGTCTAATGCATGTGTTGCTGCTGGGCATGTCCTAGGGAGAGCGTCACAGAACCAGCCCCAGAGCTGCCACCACAGCGCCTATGGAGGCAGCATTCGTGGGTTGGCACTCATGTGAGGAGAGTGGCAGTTTTAAGATGACTTTGAACTTCCTGTGGTTTCTTCCTTTTCTTTTTCATGAACACTTTATTTTTTTAATAGACCAAAAAAAGACCACATTTTCTTAGGCCATTAGTTAAGTAGGACTTCTTCCGTTCACTGTGTGTCATCTTCTGTTGGGAGTCCAGGGCAGTGGGAGGTGTCGTGCTCTCAGTTCTTGTTCACTCCACCACGTCGCAACCTGTGTCCAGTATTGGTAAAAGGTTGCCATGCTTGGAAGGAGTGTTTTGACCCAGCTCAAAGGCAGAGGTCAGGGCAGACGCACATGGGCTCCTTCCTGGCTGGGGGCAAGCTCTTGCTGGGTCTGGCTGCTCCTGTCCCTGTGTTTGAGGATGCAGGCTATGGCAAGCCACACCCAGTGTTCAGTGAGGCTGGTCTGCCCTGTTAGGCCCACTGTGTGCTAGAGCTTGTGCCCTCTGGCTTCCACCTCACCCTCTGTGTGATGAGAAGGACTTTGTGTAGTTTGATTACGCCGCATCCTCTCGAGGCCGTCTCTTCCCTTAATGGACTCTCTGCCGTTGGCTGAAACCCGCTGTGCGGGTGTTAGTGGGGTTGTCTCAGAACTGTGTGTCCCTGGATATTTGCTGTGTGTGGGGGAATCCAGATCCAGATTTTTCTTTGATTGTAAAATATATTTTTACTTTTCAGTCTTCTTATTTAATAAACGGTCTATACAAAAATAGAGAAATAAAGTCCCCTAAGGGAAAGTTTACCATCTTCATTCCTGAGTGTTTTTTAATGAGGCTCCTGGTGTGCAGTGGTGATGACCCGGGCAGAATCGGCAGGTGCACTCAGTAATAGCAACTTGCTTCAGGGTTGTCAGGATGAAAACTGAAGGTGACGGAGGCAGAACCGTAAAGGCCTGGCCTTTTTGTTGTTCCCACTGGAGGCAGGAGAATTGGAGCTCTGCTCTAAGGTGGCCATAGGCGTGGATTGCAGTTGTGACTGGCTCCCTGTTGCCAAGCACCTTTCTTATTTTTTGTAATTTCTTTCTTCCAGACTACTTTGACCTGGTAGTGTGCCAGAACTGGGTACCACCACTTGTTTCTTGGGGGTCTGATGTGACTCCCTGCTCAGGGACAGTGCGCCTCAGACGATGACTAGACTAGTTAAGGAACCAGCTGTCCACCTGGGAGCAATGGGGCAGAGCCCCTCATGACAGAATACCTAAAATTCCAGGGAGAAAAGCTCAAATACACTTTTCTGAGTGTAGAGCTGGGCCCACAGGAAAGCGGGGAAGTCCCCAAGGTGGGGGTGAGGTGTGTATGGAACCGTCGAGGGCTGAGAGGAGGGCCTGGTCTCCATTTGCAGCATTTTCTTCAGGGTGTGTCAGAGTGCCAGCACTGGGAGACACTCCATTGGCTTCCCTTTGTGGACGGGCGCAGAGGTCTGATGCCTTGAAACATACAGGGCATTAGCTGATGACAGGCCTGGATCAGGATCAGACCTCATTCAAGCCAGGACATTGGAGAGGAGGCAATAGTCTCCTAGTGTATGGAACCTCATCCCTAGTGTATGGAAACACCCACCTGTGGGCACACACAGACGAGAAGGAAAGGGGCTTGCCAGGGCATTGGAAGTTAATGATCCAGTCCTCCCTACTGACTTGGAGTTTGGTCCATGCTCCTGTGCAGCTCAGGAAGCCTCTGTGAGATCCACGGGTGTCCCCACAGAGTGGCAGAAGCAAAAGCACGTCTTCCTATAGGAACGTGTGGTTGACATGGGCTGCCAAACATGCACTTACCAGTTTGAGAGCACTGGAGGCGTCTTCCACAAGGAAGCAGCAAGCAGCCAGACCCTTGGGCTCCAGGCATTCAGGGTTCCCTCTGGGTGACGTGTGCCGGGTTCCCTGACCTTCATAGACTAAGGTGCAATGTGAACAAGAAGGGACTGTTAAAGCACACAGCATGGGAAGAACCCGGGAACGCCTAACAGTGGGCACTGCCACCCCAGAGTGCACGTCTCTGCAGACGTGGGTCCTCTGGTGGGCATCATAGAGGAGAGACACGTGGACAGGTTGAGAGGTAGGAGATGAGACCTGGCCTCTGAATGGATGCTGGGGTCAGTGAGGGACTCAGGGTCTGAAAGGACAGAGGCCAAGAATATTTTGGGTCTAATGAGATAATAATAGTCACAGTGAACAGAGCATGACTATGTGAACAATGTAAACCATAATGTTTAAGGTGGGATAAAGTAATTTTAATACTTGGCAACAATGCAAAAGAGGGACAAGTTGGGTAATTGGAGGGACAGTAGGTTCTCCTCGTGTTTTATTTATTTATGTAATTAGTGTGGTGCTGGGGATTGAACCCAGGGCCTTAGTGCATGCAAGGCAAGCATCTCCCAACTGAGCTATAGCCCCAGTCCTCTCCTTGTGTTTTAGAGGAGAGGAGAGATGATTAACTTCAGCCTGGGCCACGGGCTCTGACCTCTGGGCCTGGGCTGTCAGCTCAGGCTCTGGCTTGCAGGCCAGTGCACTTGCAGTGTGGTGGTTTCAGGTCCCACTTGGCCTTCCTGCTGTGGTTTCTTTTACTGAACAGGTACAGCAGTCTCTGGGTTGGTGCTGGCTACTGAGTATCCCAATTGTGTGGGAAATGAGATAGGTCTGTTATGAGGTGGACAAAAAGGCAGACCTGGGCCAGGACTCTAGCATCTGACCCCACACAGCCTTACCTAGCAGAGGTCACAGTGGTGCCATGGGAAGGCCCAGGTTCCCAACACCTTGGATGACTGTGAGGGCCCTTATAATAAGGGAACCCACCTCTCCGTTACCAGTGACTTGGAAGTGGGTGGAGGGGTCAGGGCCTTCCACGAGGGGACTGATATCAGCCTGCACTCTCCTGTTCTTGCTCTGTGCATTGTTCTTGTTAGCTACCTCTGGGACCTCTGGCATTGAGGTGCTGCCACCTTGCTCTGCTCTCAGGTTCCTCTTACCTCTGCTGCTGTTCAGGGAGCCTGATTCTGTGGCAGATATTGCACCTTCAGCACCCCCTGCAGAGGACAGCTCCTCCTGGGTGGCCTCCTCCACCTCCTCCTCACTGCCTTTGTAGGTGAGGCATCTTTCCCAGGCCCTGTCTGGCTCCTTCCCTCATACCCAGGAGGTCCCCGTTCCTCAGCCCAGCTGTGCTTGGGCCTGAGTTCCTGGACAATTGCAAGGAGCAGAGGTGTGGGTAGACTTGCAGTGCCAGCAGTGCTCTGCCAGGTATCTGCCTCCAGCAAGGTGGGGCTCCTTCATGGAGTCTGAGCAAGGGGGCAGCTCTATCAAGCAACCAGTGAGGCTGTATCAGTAGGCTCTGCAGGTCTGGGGGCCTCATTTTCAGGGGCCTCTAGGTGATATCCCAACCCTGGGTCTCAGGGTCCCACTCTTTCCATCAGGGCCTGGCATCAGCAGAGGAGACCCAGTGGTGCATGCATTTTCACCTCCTGCCCTCTTGAACTTGAGTTCTGGACCAGCACTCAGTACCTTCCAGCTGCAGGAGATGGTCTGGCTTTCATACCAGGCCTTCACCTGCATTGACAGACAAGAGCCTATTGTCTTTCTCTCCAACCTCAGTGGTGTGTGACCCCAGCCCACCAGCTCCTGGGTCGTATTTGTCACCTCTTGTGCCAGGGCATCTGGGCCAGCAGCTTATCTCATGCCTGCACCCCCACTCGGAACAGGTGAGCATCTCAGGCTCTGTAGGAGGCCTATGTTGCCCTCTGGCTGGGACAACAGATCCTACCCAGAGTCCCATTGCTACTGGTTGCTCACCAGAACTGCTTCTGGTGCTGTAGGTCTTGGATACAGTTCTGCAGAAGCAGACTGTCGGAGGACTCTTAGTGTGTAATTTTTTAAGGACGTACTCTCAGGGGAATGCAAGGAGGGAGGTAGTGGGGTGCCGACAGAAAGGGCAGCTTCAGGGGAGGCCTTAACCAGCCAGGTTTTCCTGTAGTCCCGTCTCAGTCACTTTGGCTTAAGGTCTCCCAAGGGAGGCAGTTTCAGGCACTTGAGCACAGCCCTTCAGAGAGATGCCAGGTGTGAGCTGGGGCAGAAAAGTACAGGCCCTGGGAGGTGGTGCAGAACAGGAAGGGGCCTGAGGGGGGCAGCAGAGCTAGGCAGGGCTGTGGCCGACTGGAGTGGATTCCCCTGGAGGGTCTGTTCAGTCCCTGTGTTTGAGTCATTTGAAATACTTCTCTGAGCCCAGGAGGGACCTGTGATCTTCAGGTCTTTCCAGACCCCTCCAACCCCACCTGCCAGGGCAGCCTCTCTACTTGAATCTCTTTCAGGGAGTGAGATTGAGTGAGTTTGAGGGATGCTTGTTTTCCTTTTTTTTGCAAAGAATCTCTTCTGTTTCTGGCTTACATTGTCTATGGTCTTCAGGACCACTGGTCTCTCTTCTCTGTTCTTAGCTGCTCTTCTGTATTGGGGGCTATGGCTGTGTTGCTGGTCTGCCTTTTGCCTTTTATTTTGCTGTTGATTTTGTTTCATGTACAAGTTTTGTTTTTTAATATTTATTTTTTTAGTTGGAGTTGGACACAATACCTTTATTTCACTTATTTATTTTTATGTAGTGCTGAGGATTGAGCCCAGAGTCTCGCACGTGTGAGGCAAGCGCTCTACCACTGAGCCACAATCCCAGCCCAAAAAGTCCCCCCCACCCAATGTTGTCAAATTTTTTATTCTCTCCTTTAGAGTTTCTGGATTTCTCTTCATAACTAGCAAAGCCTTTTCCATTTTCAGGGCTTAAATATGTTTACCCATATTTTTTTCTACTGCTTGTATACTTCTATTTCTTTGGTGTTGGGTCAGCCATCCAAGTAGATGTGTCCTTGGCATGAAGGTTGGGGTTAGGTTGTACCCAGTGGTAAAGTGTGCGCCTAGCGTGCCTGAGGCCCTGGGTTCCACCTCCAGCACTGCCAGACCACAGCAGCAGAAGGGTTGATGTGTGAAGAATGGGTCCAAGCCTGCCATTTCCTAGCTGCTACCCAGTCATCCCCGTGGCCACCTTGCCTTGGTCTGCATGCTGTCCTTGCTGACAATACACAACCCCATCAAAGTCCTGCAAGCCAGTTTTTTTGTTTTGTTTCTTTTTGCTGTGGCTCTTTGGAAGCTCCTTACGCAGCAATTGGGAAGGCTGAAGAGCATGGATGCATCTTGTGGGAACAGCTCAAAGTGAAGACCCTCAGCTGTGAGATGGCAGAGGCTGCTGTTGACACTGAGATCACAAAGCCCAGGCAGTTGACACCACTGTGGGAAGACCTGGCCCAGGGTGATGGGCAGAGGAAGGAAATACAGTGGCTCAGACCCTCCTTCATACCACTCAGACACCACCCCTGGTGGATGCAGAGTGTAAAGTGGAAGGTGTAACTGTAGCACTTCCACAGAGGGCCCCAGCGCAGGCAAGTGCTTTCCCGGAAGCACTAGCCACAGAGAAAGACGCAGACCAGTGTGCCTATTGAGATGGTGAGCTTTTGCATGCTTTCTGGGTGTTTCTTCTTACAGTGCTTCAGGATGACTGCTCTCTGTCACTCTTCTTGCCACAGGCCAGCTTCACCCCTAGTTCATGCAGGGTCTGTGTAAGGCATCTGCCTGACTCTTTGTCACTAGTTTTCTTCCTGCCACTCTTACAGAAGAGTTTTGTTGGGTGTGGAACTTTGTGCTTAGAGACATTTTTCCTTGGCACCTTCAGGCACTGCACACTGTCTCCTGACGTCCAGCACAACTGACATAGGGCCAGAGGCCACCAGAATTGTGCCCCTCAGCAGGTGACCTGCTGCTTCTATCTGGCAACCTTGATGTTTGTGCTTGGTGTTCCAGAATCTCACTGTGTGAGTGAGGAGTGGACTGCCTTTCTCCATCTCTATGGCATTCTTGGAGTGCCTTCAGTCCTGGGGCTTTTGTTTTTCCTTCTGGAAGGTCACTACCTCGTCATATACTGCCTCTCTGCCCTCTCTGTTCCTTTCTGTGGAGCTCAATAGAAAAATATCAAAACTTGAGATCTGTCCTCAGTATCCTTAAATCTTGGGGGGAAAAATCCTACTACAGGGCCTTTCACCCATTTTGTTGGAGCTTTGGCACTCTAGAGTGCTGGCTTCCTGAGGGGGCTGGTGGCTGGGGCCAAGAGTGCACTTCCTGTAAGCTCACCATCAGTGTGCTTCCAGAGTCTTTGCTTCTCAGGAAGGCATCTGTCTACTAACTCACTGTCACTTTCAGTTGCTCCTATTTTAAAGTTCCTCTCATTGTCATGCCTTTTATCTTTGGGGAAAGAGATGCCCACTTTTCCATCTAGAAGCCAGAAATCCCTTTAAAAATATATTTAAAGTAACTAGCACTCTTGATTTTATTCCTTGTTCTGTTTTTGCAGTTACCTCCCCTGGCACTGCAATGAACCTGTGGTTTAGAGAGGACTTTCACCCCTTCTGAAGCATCTTCTTATTTCTGTCCTCAGTTTCCCGTCTGTAAAGTGGGAACAGTAATAGCACACACTGCATGAGACCTTGGTCGGGATGAAAGGATGATGCCCTGGCACACTGAAAGCTTGGCATGTGTGCTTGTCCCAGGCAGGTGACAGTGCCACGGGAATGACTGGTGTGATAGAGACCCAGACAGAGAAGGGACTTGCCACAGTTTCTAGGAGGTCAGACTCTGAGATGTAGAGTAAACATGAAGAAGGCGACCCCAGTGACCACATGTGTCCCTGCTGTTCACCTGCAGCCTTGTTAGTCCCTTGGATTACCTCTGGTCCAATTGTGGGGTGGCCTGCCTGCCAGGCTTGGCCATAGCCATGAGGGGAAACCAGATGCTCTTCATCAGGCCCTAGGAAGGAGCAGGAGCTCTATGTTGCAGGGCCTGACCACTGCCACGTCCTGGGGGCTGGACAGCCTGAGGCAGAGACCCCCTGCCCCTTCAAAGGCTTCTTGGTCAGCATGGTAGCCAGCATGGTCTCTGCCTCCCCAGGATGCAGCACCACTTATAGTAGGCCCTTGCCCACTTAATTTCTTGCTTTCATTTCTTGCCCTTCCTATGCAGCCAAGCCCAGTTAGGGTACCCTGCGTCCCACACTATGTTTGTGTCCTCGTTGGTAGATTTCCTGTTGCACCCCACCTCCATATCCCCAGCCTTTGAGTTGGAGGTGGTGGTGGACATGGAGTGCCAGCATCAGTTGCAGCCCCTGGGGCCTGAGCAAGGCTGTGCACATATCCGGCCCCCACCTCATACTCCTGTGCTGGGAGGCAGCCACACCTCCATGATGTCTGGGGTCAGGGTTGCCTCTCTGCTGTCCACAGACTCTTCAGTCTTTGAATGTGATCCAGTCTCACATATGTTAGCTGCCCCCCTGTCCCTATAATGGCTAGGCTGGTGTCTGCAGGCCTGGCCAGTATACCCACAGCCCAAGATTGGCATCCAGTGGTGCCCAGGGGCCTGCACATGACCCACAGATTCCCATTGCCCTGCTGCCTGTCCCTCCCAGAGGCTCTTTGTGTGTGTGGCCCTGCCAGGTTCATCAGCTGGAACAGGCCCACAGATAGAGCTGGCAGATAAAGACTCAGGAAGGAGACACACAATGCCAGGGTTTATTGTAGTTTGAGGCTAAGTGAGCAGAGGGGTACTTGGGGGCTCCCCTCCATCCCACCCTTAGCAGCCCCCAAGTCCCCTCCAGCCAGCCCTAGGGTGCAGACATGGACAGGTGGCCCCCATGCCTGATGGAGCTCCCTGGCGCCTGGCAGAAAATCTTGCCTCTTAGAGCCCTGTGGGTTGGGGCCCCCAGGCCTGTGGTGAGATGGCAGCAGCAGGTGCTCAGTTTTGCTTCAGGGCATCTTGATGCCATCAGGAAGGCATAAGGCCAGGGTGGGGCCTGATGGTAAGTGACCCAGACAGGCTGGAGGGTCTCTGAGGGCAGGACACCTGCCTGTGCCCTCCTCAAGTGGATCCTCACTGTCCATAATGTTCCAGGGCACTGGCAGGGAGAAGTAGGACAGAGGCATTGGGAGCCACAAAGGCTCACAGGCCCACCCAAGGTTTTTCTAGTCAGTGATGCGTGTTCTGGCTCCAGGAGGAGGGGCACAGGGATGGGGGCCAGGATGTTCCCCACCAGTGACCCCTAGATGTGTGTGTCCATGGGAGCCTGGGTTAAGGAGAGGCAGGACAGGGAGCAGCTGCACTCGTCCACTTGGGTGTAGGTGTGCTGAATGTCTGTGCCGTTGGGACACCGCATGATCACAGCCTTCTGGTGGGTCCTCCTCTCCTGGCAGCAGGTGCACTTTTGCTGCATGGCCTGGGCCTCCATTGAGTACCTGTGGACATGGTGCTACCCTTAGGATGGCCCCCTATCCCTGAGGTTTCTCTTAGCAACTACAGTGTTTATGGGCCTCTATGCTCTTGATAGCTGCCCCATCTGTCCGCAAGTGGCCCCTGGTCATCTCCCCAAGCACACAGGCTTTCCCTTCCTGGGCTCTCTGGGTGTTCAGGGTCACTTTGAACCCTGTTTTGCCTTCTGTGGACCCCGAAGATCCCTGACCATGAACTGGCTCCTCCATCTCACTAACTCTGGGCAGACATTTCTGGATCCTCCCTAGGCCCTGGAGTTTACCCCTGGCCTGGTCAGCTCCCCTGGACTAGGGGAGCCTCCCCTCCATGCATAACCACCCCTTCCATTCCTTAGGGATGGAGCTATGCGCAGATGGACATGGAGAGAGCACCCTGCTGGAAGCCTGTTCCCTCCTTCCTGTAGCAGGTGTGGCCTCCTGACTCAGAGCTGGTCAGCAGGCCAACAGACAGGCCCTGGGTGACTGTGGGTGGCCTATTAGCTCTGCTATACTCTTGACAGACCACGTTGTCCACTCACTTGGACACTCCAGGACAGGAGCCCTCGCAGAAGCTGACATTGACCACAGTCTCCGTCTCACAGCCCTGGTACCGCAGGATGGTCAGGGTGTCACGAACTTGGCACGAGTCTTGGAAAAAGACAGTTCAGATCCTCACTGCAAGGCCCTGGACTAGGGGAGCCTCCCCTCCATGCATAACCACCCCTTCCGTTCCTCAGGGGTGGATCTGGGACCTGGGGTCCCACTGCCGCCTCATATGAGAAGACTGTCAGCTTCTGGCAGGAGTCATTGGGCAGAACTGGAGGGTGGTAGGAAGGAGCCTCGACTCACCCCTTTCCTCACAGGAGTAGCAGCACCCAGCTTTCCTGAGGATCCCCTGCAGGGCCAAGGATAGGGAATATTCCTGGAGTGGGGTGAACTCCAGGAGACCTTCCCTGGGCATGGCGGGAGTGGGGTCTTTTGGGATGGTAATTCCCCATGGGTAGGACCTCTTGGGGCGGGGTTTCCCAGATGCTCACACTGCAGTTGGACACGTCAGGGCAAGGCTTGGGCCGTGGGGTCAGCACGGGGATCCCACTCTTGGTCTCACAGCGGTACTCAGTGCAGTTGTCCACATGGCTGCTGACCCAGGTTTCATTGGGCTGAAATGCAGGGAAGGAAGGCACTGCGGGGTTAGTGCCTGGAGCTGAGCCCCACCGAGGTGAGGATTTCCCAGGAGAGTCCCATCTCTAAAGCCTTCTTAAATTACCTGGACTGACTGGCCCTCCGGTGTGAAGCAGGTGATCGGAACACACTGTCTGTCTGATCTTGAATACTCAAAGCCCTGAAGGGCAGAAGGGATGGTCAGGTCTCTCTCCTCCAGCCCAGCCTGCCTTCCTACCACACGCCAGGGGGCCTGCATACCTCCTTGGTAGCCACCTGCTGTGAGGCCATGTCCCTTCCCAGTGCTATATCCCCCTTCCTACTTGTCCCTGCTTAGCCTAACCCCTGTCCCAGTAGCCCACAGGTCTTGTCCCTTCAATCCCCCCTTCCACTCTTCCTACTTCATACCCTGTCTGTGGCGAAAAATAAGGCCCCAGTGTAGGCTGAGCTGGAATATCCTCCTGGTGGCTGTCACCAGGTAGGCATTTGGAGATGGGTCTCTGAGTCTCGGGCTCACCTGGGGGCAGGAGGTGGTACAGGCAACCTCCTTACACTGCACAGTTGGGGCCTGGGTTCCCATGGAGACGCAGATGCATATGTGGCAGGGAATGACCCCTGGAAAGGTGGCTCCGACCTACAGTAGATCAGGGGGTGCACCAAGGATACTGGGTGGGACTCAGGGCCAGGACCCTCCCTGTGGCCAGGTGGGGCACAGAGGAACTGTTTCTTCCTCAACTGGAATGTAAATGTGTCCCTAGCAGAGCACAGGACTTGGTGGGCAGGGGCTGCCATGGGCAGGGACCCCAGAGTTAACATCTTGACTGCCTTCTGCAAGGTCCCTAAAGCTGAAATGCATGAACATGTATGGAGGCCAGCCTTCCAGTGCTCTTGAGAACAGGGTGCAGAGATGTACCCTCGAGGCAGGAATGTGGAGGTGAGGCAGGGGACTGAGGAAGATGGGTACCCCACCTGCCCCCGAGACCTGCCAGCACCATGCCCAGGCCAAGCCCTTACCCCATAGACAGTGCCATTGTAGTTGCACAGCTTAGGTCCTGAAAGGAAAAGGAGGGCTGAGTGCGCCTGGGTCCCTCCTGCCCTGCCCACTCTCCTAAGCAACAAGGTCCCAGAGGGGGTTGGGGTGCAGCCTTGCCCCACCCTGCCCACTCCACTCACGGCAGCTGAAGTTGGGGCAGCAGCTGCTCTGTTCCTGGGTGTAGGTCAGCTCCTGCCCAGGCCCACACTCAGGTGGGTCCTGGGGGCAGGTGGTCACATTGCAGACTGTGGAGAAGGGGGCCTGTCAGGGGAGCCGCCCAGTGGCATGCTTCTGTCCCTTCCTGGATGTGCAGGCTTCTGGTTCTCAGAGGCTGCTGTGCTTCTCACCCCCAACCCTTCCCAAGCCCGGGACCATCTAGGGGTCAAACCAGAGGTACTAGCCTCATCTTCAGGTGGAAAACGGAAGCGCCTTGAGGCCGCCCCACCAAGTGGTCCAGCTAAGGTCAGGCCAGGACACACATCCCCTCTGCTCCCCAACCCCAACTCCTGCTATTGGGTGCTCACCACACAGTGTCTCAGAGCAGCAGGGGTTGTTGGCCTGGGGCCTGGTTAGGGCCATGAAACCAGGCTGCCCACACTGCAGGGGCAGGTCCTGGACCTCGCACTGCACCGGCTTGCACCTCACAGATGCTGAGCCCTCATCACACACACAGGACTGGCAGTTGCTGATCCATTGCTCTCCCAGCTGCAAAAGACCATGCCAGGGTCACCACAGGCTACAGGGCTGGCTCCAGATGAGGTCTCAGCTTTCCCAGCTGTGCAAGAGCAGGCCAGGTCCCCATCAGCAGGGTTGGCCTTTCACAGACTGAGTGACAGGGCAGGAAGGATGTCAGCCCCAGGACTGTGGCAGAGCTGGCCACTCAAGGTAGGGTGCTCCCTCCCTCCCTCCCTCCCTCAGCTCAAGATGGGGTAGGGGCAGGTGGGGGCAGAACCACTCACAAATTTGGGAGACCCATCTGGTCCCACGCAGGCTGGAAGAAGGGAAGAGTCACTCAGGGTGCTGGGTAGATGGGGCCCAGGCCACGGACTATGTGTGCTCTTGGGACTGGTCGCCCGCCCACTTTAGGCCTTTGTCTTCCCACCAGGATGGAGCAGAAGCCCTGGGAGAACTCATGGGTGTGGTGTTGCTGGGACAGGGTTTGGGGTGGGGAATTTTCCAGGGGTCCTTGCTACTCTAGTCCTGAGTGGCCCAGGACAGGAGCAGTAACAAGCACAAGAGCTCTATGCCCTGTGCAGCTGGCTCCAGGGGGCCATTGGGGCTCTGCAAGACTGTAGGCCTTGCTGTGGCCACCTTATGCTCTGGCCTGGCAGAATGGGGCCTGTGACACAGGGGACCCTGTCTATGCAGGTGAAGATGGGCTCCACGTTCTGTAGCGGGGGACATGCTTACAGCATTCGGGCACACAGATGTCTGTGCTCAAGCTGAAGAGGAGCTGGTGCTCAGGGCAGAAGCAGCCCTCAGCCAGTTGTGAGCTCAGGGGACTGTGGGTCCTACAGGGAAGAAGAGCAGGATTCTGAGCCCCTTACAAGCAGCCAAGGAAGGGTGGGGATGGCCACAGTGGCCAGAGTCAGAATGTAGATGGGCATCCTCCCTGGTGTCTTGCCCTGCCCAAGGGATTGGAAGCTCTGGAGGAGTTCCAGGGAGTCCTGGAGTTGGGGGCCACAGAGCTCAGGGTCAGAGCCCCAACGTGCTCTGGTCTTCTGGTTCCTCTGGACCTCTGGCTGGCCTACACAGACCGAGGAGACTGCTGCCCCTGGAAGACTGCTGGAGCCCAGGAAGCCACTGCCCAGCCTGAGCTCACCTGGAGTCACAGGCTGCAGGCTGCATGGGGCCACATGGCCTGTACCTCTTGGTGGGTGGGCAGGGGTGGTCTGTGGGCAGAGACAGGTGTTAGATGGGCATCAGGCAGGCTCAGGAGGCTGGAAGCCTGGGTCTGCTCCACTCACCACACAGCCCACTGGTAGCGTTGCGCCAGTCCACACACACGTCCCGGGAGCGGCACAGTGCCGCATAGGCCTCCAGGTTCTGGCAAAGCATGAGGGTGTCAGCCTGGCAGCTGTCACTCACGCAGGTATGGAAGAAGGGACCAGGTGGGATGAGGCTGTGGCACTCAGCAAAGACCCTTCAGACAAGAGGTTGCAGGGCTAAGTGCTCTGTGCCCAGAAGAATCCAGCTGGGCAGGGCTTGTTGCCCACACCCACCATATCAAAGCCAAGGACTCACCCGCTCAGCATCAGTTTGCAGAGGGGTGAGATGGGGCAGGGGGTGGAGCTAGTTGTGCTGTACACTGGGGGTGGGGGGCTGGTGGTGACAGGAAGGTTGGGTACTGCCTGGCAGTCCTCTCGGCTACTGTCAGGCACCACCCAGGTCTTGGCCATGTCCTGGCAGGTGGGGGCGATGGTGCCATCAGGCCGGCGGCAGTCATCACTCTGGCTGTTGGTGCAGGTGCCTGGGGAGTGGGGCAGAGGTCACTGCAGGCTGGAGCCCAGGAAGCCTCTGGCTGTATCCTCTGACCCAAGTCCTTCTATCGACTGGGAGGCCCAGAGATGGCTCTAGCCTGGGCAGGTGGTTGGGGGAGAGCAGGCAGCTGGGAGCCAGGCTGCACCCACTCACCGCACTGGCCCTCCGTGTTGTGGCCAAAGTAGCCATAGGACAACTGGATCTGGAAGGTGTGCCCATTGAAAGTGATGCTCACGCCAACAGCAGGAATGTGGATGCCCATCGTGGTGGCCCCCGTCACGGACACGCTAATGCCGTTCTTGCTGAAGCCCCGGCTCACCCGCATTTGGTTGAAAAGGATCTGGGGAAGTGCAGGAAACCCTAGCCAGGGGCAGGTCCAGGCAGCTTTTAGGGGTTCTGATCCCTGAGCACTGGAGGCCAGCATGTCCACCTCCATCCGAGAGACTGGATTTTCCTTCAGGGACGTGGGGCCTACAGATGTGCTCTGCCTCAGGCAGCCTGCCCTGTGGGTCCTCCTGCACCCCTGGGGACTGCCACCGCAGGGAGGAAGGCACACTCCTGGCCTCTGCATGGGGAGGGCCTGCTCCACCTGCCCAGGGACCCACCAGGCTCTCCTCTCCTGCGCTGGTGTTGGTGGTAGTGAGGATGATCTCCGTGGACTCGTAGTGCACTCGGAGGGCTTGGGGGCAGCTGGCCGTGTCGTGGGCCCTGCAGTGGTGGTTGTCAATGAGGATGCTCAGGTTCCCGTGGCGAGGGTGGATCTCCCTCATGAGGGTGTAGGTACAGTTGCCCCGGAAGGAGTAGGAGGTACCGTCGAATGTCATGAAGTTCCAGTGGCCCCATCCACTGCAGAAACCTGTGGGACACACAGGCTGGAGGTCCTCTTCCTCAGCCCCACTGTGACTCAGGGCAGCCACACAAGTCTCTAGGCCTCAGTTGCCTCATCTACAAAATGTGTGTCATGGGTTTAATTTTGTCCCCATAAGCCATATGTACCTTTGGACCTGTGTCTGTGACCTTATGGGAAAGGGGTCTTTGCAGAGGATTCAGAGAAGGATCTTGAAATGGGATCAGCCTGCATTACCTCGGTGGCCCTGAATCCAGTGAGACAGGAGAGGACACACAGAGAAGGCCATGACAAGTCACAGCCAGAGACTGGAGTGGTGTGGCCTCAAGATAAGGACACCTGGGTCCCCTAGAACTAACAGGCAGGAAGGGCCCTCCCAGGCCTCTCAGGGTGCCTGGCCTGCATCCTGATCTGGGACCTCTGGCCTCAGGACGGAGAGGCTTGTGGGTGTCTGCTGTCCTGAGGCCAGCAGGACTGTGATGCCCTGTGCCCTTGGTAACAGAAGCAGATCCTCAAGACCCCCAGAAAAATCCCCTCTGGTCGTGGTTTGCATCCTTAGCCCTTCCCAGAGGACATGCGCCTGCAGGTTAACAGAGCAAGCGTGTTCACTGAGCAGTCAGTCTACAGTCAGTGATGGCTGGCCACCTCCCAGCCTGCTGCACGCAGGGCCTGCTCCTCTGCCTCGGCTTGTTCCCCACCCACTGCCTGCTCACACTCGCACTCGTAGTGGAAGAGGCAAGGCTGGCTCTGGCTCCACACTTTGATGGGCATGTGCTGGTTCACACAGGTGATGCTGGCCACGGGCGATGGCTCTAGCAGGACAACACGATTGTTTCCCTCACACCTGGCTACAGTGCAGTTCTCCAGGGTCCAGGACTCATTCACCTGGAGCAGAGAACAAGCAGGGTGCCAACCTGGGGCGGCTCATGGGGTCCCATCACCCAGCACACCTAAGATAGAGGTCACATGCACATGAGCCACCAGAGGGAAAAAAGACTGTGATGACCAACACCCTGGATTTTCAGCGCCTGCACCCAAAAAGATACCAGGGCATGGGTCACTAACGAAGCCTGAGGGGATGCGGGTGGTGGTGGTGCTGGTCATTGGCCACCGCTAAGGGCAGTAGAACAATTGCAAGTGCTGGCCCTCTTCTGAAACCTGAGGTCTCAGACAAAATCCCTACACAACAGGGTAAGGGAAGCCTACCTGTCGGGGAGGAACAGCATTATCACAGCCAAGAGGCGGTGAGGGTGGGGGCACAAGGATGGAGGACATGGTGGGTGAGGAGGTGGGGCAAGTGCCATGGAAGCGCTCAATGCCACACTCCTGGGTGCAGATGGCATAGAAGTTGCATCCAGCTCTGTCGGTCTTGTTGTAGATGACATCGCCTACGAGACAGAAAACAACCTCAAGAGCACTCACCCAAAGGAAGCTAACGACCTGAAGGCAACTGCCAAGGCTAGGGGCACAGGGCAGCCACATGAGGAGAAGGATGGCCAGACAAGGACATGAGGAGACTACACCATAGGTAGGTGGACCATAAGAGAAGACTGGACACACACACCAGGGAAAGAAAGGGAGATCCTGTGATCCAACTCACCAGGTGAGAAGAGCCCTCCAAAGGCCTTGCAGAAGCAAGGCTCAGGGAAGGTGCGTGTGCTGACGAGAACAGTGGAGCCCAGACCACTGGTGGGACCAGGTGTGGAGGGCAGTGTAGAGGAAGAAATGCCTGCTGTGACAGGGCAGTGGCTGGAGTCGCAGCAGAGCACACGCACATTGTAGTTGAAGCACATGTTGAACTCGCCCGTCTGGTCCTTGTTATTGCAGACCAGCCCGACCTGGGGGTGGCAGGTCACCACCTGCCCGATCTGGTCGATGCTGACCTCGGGGTAGTTCTCTGCCCGGCACTGTAGCTTCTGGGGCTCCTGGCACATCTTGCCCCCTGAGGCCCTGATGTTCTCATAGGTCTCCATGTCCCCGCCCTCGACCCCAGAGGTGGGGAAGTCCGAGTCAAACCACTCTGTCCACTCACACCTAGGTTGGCAGTAGGTGGTAGTCTGGGTGGTGGTGGCCAGGGGGGTGGTGGTGGGCAAGGGAGTGGTGGTGTGCAGCGCGGTGGTGGTAGGCAGCGCAGTGGTAGTGGACAGTGCAGTGGTGGGCGCCAGCGTGGTGGACAAAGGAGAGGGTGGCAGTGGGGTGGCCGTAGTGGGGCAGTGGCTGGAGTCGCAGCAGAGCACTCGCACGTTGTAGTTGAAGCACATGTTGAACTTTCCCGTCTGGTCCTTGTTCTTGCAGACCAGCCCGACCTGGGGGTTGCAGGTCACCACCTGCCCGATCTGGTCGATGCTGACCTCGGGGTAGTTCTCTGCCCGGCACTGTATCTTCTGGGGCTCCTGGCACATCTTGCCCCCGGCGGCCCTGATGTTCTCATAGGTCTCTATGTCCCCGCCCTCGACCCCAGAGGTGGGGAAGTCCATATCAAACCACTCTGTCCACTCACACCTTGGTTGGCAGTAGTTGGTGGTCTGGGTGGTGGTGGGCAGTGCGGTGGTGGTGGGCAGGGGGCTGGTGGTGGGCAGCGCGGTGGTAGTGGGCAGTGCAGTGGTGGTGGGCGCCAGTGTGGTGGCCGTGGTGGGGCAGTGGCTGGAGTCGCAGCAGAGCACTCGCACGTTGTAGTTGAAGCACATGTTGAACTTGCCCGTCTGGTCCTTGTTCTTGCAGACCAGCCCGAATTGGGGGTGGCAGGTCACCACCTGCCCGATCTGGTCGATGCTGACCTCAGGGTAGTTCTCTGCCCGGCACTGTATCTTCTGGGGCTCCTGGCATATCTTGCCCCCGGCGGCCCTGATGTTCTCATAGGTCTCCATGTCCCCGCCCTCGACCCCAGAGGTGGGGAAGTCCATGTCAAACCACTCTGTCCACTCACACCTGGGATGGCAGTGGGTGGTGGTCTGTGCCGTCGCAGGCTGGGGGATGTGTTTGGTAGGTTTTGTTGACCCTGACCCTAGTGTGTGTGTGCTCTTTGTCGTGTTGTGTGGCACTGTGGTCAGTGGGTGTTTGCTAGCTGTTTCTGCGCAGTGGCTTGTGCCACAGCAGAGGACTCGCAGTCTGTAGTTGTAGCACATGGGGAACAGCCCTGTCTGGTCCTTGTTGTGGCACTCCAGGCCGTAGTGCATGTCACACTTTACTTGCTGTCCCAATGTTTCTGGGCTCTTTCCAGGGTAGAGGTCTGTCTCACACTCTATGTCCTGTGGGTGTTCACAGATACTGCCCCCCATTGCCCTAATCCTGTCGTAGCTCTCTATGTCTCCCCCGTCCTCCTCAGATTTGGGATAATTTGTGTCGAACCACTCTGTCCATTCACATTGAGGCTGGCAGGTGCCTTGTGTTGTTGACTGAGGTTTGATGGTGCTGGTACCCGGGGACGGGGTGTGACCACAGGGCACATGGGTGCAGCACAGCACTCGCAGCTCATAATTGTGGCAGAGCGGCGGGCTTTGCTCACTGTTGAAGCATGTCAGACCTCTGTCTGGGTCGCAGTTCACCTTCTGGCCCAGCTGTTGCAGCGGCGTGCTGGGGAACTTCTCTGCACGGCATTCGATGGCTGCCGGGGCCTGGCACACTTGGTACCCCTTCTGCCTCAGGTTCCCAAGTGTCTCCATGTCGCCACCTCCCATACCAGGCTCTGGACGGCTGCTGTCATACCAGCTGGACCAGTTGCAAACCTCGCGAACACACACCGTGGATGCTGTGGGCACTGTGCCTGCATGGAGTGAGAGGTCCATGAGCCTGGTCCTCGCCATGCCCAGTAGGAGCTGGTGATAGTGAGCCCCTCATACAAGGGCCAGCCCACGCCTTGTTCAGGGTTATTGCTTACTAGGGCATTGGGCTTGGCTGCCCGTGTCCAGGCAAGGAAACACAGTTGCTGGCATGGGTTGTGCTGAGGATCAGCTGGGACCTGGGAGATCTTTATGGTGCCTGTGGAAGCCCTGCCAGCTCTGTGCCTAGACTTCCTGGGTCCTGGTTACAGGTAGGGCATGAGAACAGTTCTCCAGCAGGTCATGGGTCAGGACCCAGGGGTCCTCTGCAATAGGGTCTCCTGCGGCATGTGTCCCGGGGTCTTCCCTTGTCCCAGACTCAGCCAAACATCACTTTGGCCACAGGCTACATGATGGCCCAGGCCAGGGGCTTCTGTTGAGCCAGGTAGGGCTTACTTGTGGTGAAGGGTGTGAAGGTGAAGGGTGTTGTGGACGGGGTTCCAGGACATTCCTCTGCCCTCCTGATGATAGTCCCATTGTTTCCGCAGATGGCCATTAAGCAGGCACCGAGGCCGTCGGTGGTGTTGTAGATGATGTCTTGGTAGCCGTAAGTCCGGCCCTCGTAGAAACATGTGCAGGCTGGGGGCCGGCAGGTATGGGCTCACTCCCAGGTTCTAACCCAGCCCCAACCCAACCCAGTAGCCCTTCCTTACCCGAGGGACTGTGAGAGCACTGGAGGCCGCCAGGGGTGCAGTGACTGCAGGAGGGAGGGGAGGCTGAGTGCCTGCGGGGGCCACCCCTTCCCTGTACCCCCGCCATCCCCTGCCTCACCAGCTCTGGCAGTTCTGGGTTGTGGGGACCTGCGTGCCAATGTCATAGTAGTTTCCATCCTCATCATAGCAGCCACACTGGGCCACACACTTCATCTGGTCCTCGTTGAAAAAGGGCTTGCTGGGTGGACACTTTGGGTAGCAGCCTAGGATGGGTATGGGTTCTCACTGAGTCTCAAGCCCTCTCGGGTCAGCTAGGGGCAGCCTAGCATCCCCACCCCTGGCAGCAGACATCTCAAGAGTTGTAGGCCCGCCCTGGCAGTGGGCCCTGGAGGTCCCCCCAGGACACTGCTCTTACCTTCCAAGCCAGGCATGTCAAACAGGCAGTGTGCACTGGGGTTCCGGCAGGTTCTCAGGCAGGGGGCCCCACAGGGCTGGTAGTGCCACTCACACTCCCCACGGGGGTTGTAGTAGTCACAGAATAGCGCTGGGCACAAAGAGTGGAGACTAAGCGTGTGCCTGCCAGGCTACCTCCCTTGGCATGTCCCTAGGGCCCATCCTGGGCTGAGCCCAGGTATGTAGGGCTTGAGGTACCATCCCTCGCCCTGCCTTTGTAGCTCCTTTTTTATTGGGAATCACATTGTTGTGGAGAGTCTGTCTGGTCTGCCTATGTTTACAGCTGTGCAGGTGGACGCGCATGTGTGTGCAGTCTCACACACACTGGGTGTCTGTGTGTCTGCTTGCCAGGCAGTCCCAGAGCCTACATGTGGCTACAGAGGCTACAGCCCCACCTCCCACCTCCACGCCCTTCAGCACATGGGCAGAGCCCCTACTCACGGCAGACGTCTGGCGTCCTCCAGGACACACACACGCCAGCTTCGTGGCAGGCCTGGGCATAGGCGGCCACAGCGGTGCAGAAGCACTCACAGTCTCCCCCCGAGTCACAGGCACACGCGTCATGCACACAGGCCTCGTAGTACTTGGTGGAGTCGACCTGGAGCAAAGGGAGAGGGCAACGTGTGCTGCGGACAGGAGCCAGCTGGCCCTGGGCAAGTTTCTGCAGCCAGTTGTAGGTCAATCCCACACCAGTGGTCCAAGATCCTGGATCCTGGGCTTCAAGTATCTTTAGAGTATCCCAAATGGGAGCTGCCCAGCACCACCTCTGCAGCCCACCTGGGCACCTGCCCACTGGGGCACCCATACTCATGCTCCTCAGACCTTCTTATATGAACCTGCTCATGGGGTGCAGTTTCCAGACCTGCCAGGGACACGAGCCATCCCTGGTTGCCTCTCTGCTCCCAAGCATTTGGTTTGCTCTGCTCCAGCCCACAAGCCTCCTGGCCCCCTCTACCATCCTGCTGGCTGACTCATTCCCTGGACTGCTGCTCCCATGGCCTTGGTGACTCCCTGCCAGGCTCCTATGCAGAGCCCACCCTGACCGCCTGGCTGTCTCACTCCCAAAGGTGAGCTCCGTGCTAGCAGGTTCTGTTCCCATTCGCTGGGCTGAGCCTGGCACCCAGGATGTGCCCTGAGGAAGTACTGGGTTGGACAGCTCATGCCAGATTACAGGTATTGCTTAACTCCAAACTGCACTTTGGGCCACATGGTTAACCTGCCTGGACAACAAGGAGCTGCCCATTGTCTAGGTCAAGGAGGGGCAGCCCCCAACTCACATTCTTCTGGACAGTAGACCCATAGGTGGATCCAATTTTTTCCTTCCCTCAACATGGCAGCCTTCAAAACTGAGGTCAATTTTGTCAGCCACTAAGCATCTTCCAAGTCAATGGAAGTTACCTGCATGCAGCTACCTGCGTCTAAGGATGGGCCATGGGGAGTGACCTCAGCAAAGGTCACTTTGTGTGTTAGCTAGCAGCTGCTCCTACATGAGCTACCCTCCTCTCACTACCACTTAGGATCCTGAATGAGGAAGCCATGCCCCTGAGTGGATACTTCAGTATTTGTTAAAGCCACGGGAAATGATATTTGGAAGTCTCTACTGAAAACTATCCCCACTTCCTCTAGGAGACGCCCCTGCTAGCTTTCTGTTAGTGTTGCGGCCTGGGCAGTTCTGGAGATTGTCACAGGATATGTCAAGGATCCCTCCCTGGGAAGCTTTGATGAGAGCTGTGCTCAAGGATGGGTCCCAAAACAATGAAGACACTTCCATGCTTGGCACAAAGACCACAGAGCCTGCCTAGTGGGAGAGCCAGACTGGAACCCGGATTGCAGGACCCTGTGCTGTGGGATGCAGTCAGGTCAAGACTATCCTCCGAGGCCCGCTGCATCCACAGCCCTACCCAGAGGCTACGATCTGCTGCCCCTGCCCACCAGGCCCAGAGCTGTGGGTCTTTCTGAGCCCCACCTGAGAGTGGCAGGTGGCGAAGGTGGCACTGTGGATGATGCTGCACTGCTTCTGGGCCCAGGCCTTGCGGTAAGGGTTGGTGGTGCAGGGGTCCTTGGGCACCAGGGCATCCGGGCAGGACGGGGAGAACTTCCAACTGTTTCCAAACTCTAGCACATCGCTCACCACGGCCTGGCTCCGTGTGGTGAAGTCATTGAGGGCATTGCCATCGAAGTTCCCACACAGGCCGCAGACCCTGCCCTGCAGGAGCACAGGGAGAAGGGAGCCTGGGCACAGAGCCTGGCCAGGAGCAGAAGAGGGAGGGCACCCAGCTCCCCTGGGCAGCACCAAGGGAACTTGCATGGGCACAAGGTGTGAAGCAGGTCCTGGGGTACCCCAGAGAGCCCTCTGCCATAGTAAAGGCCAGTGGACAGAGCCAGCATCCATCCCAGGCTCCAAAGCACCTGTCAGTGAGTGTGGCTCAACTCTTCACTCTGGAACCTGGCTGTGTAGGTGATCTCTCCTTCCAGGCCAGGTGAGGAGGAAGCCCTTGCTGGCCTGCACTCACCTTGTAATGCTGATGCAGACCGATGAACACACTGGTCTTCCGGTCCCAGGACACCACCAGCCCACTGCGGGTCTCGATGACCAGGAAGATGCCCATGTAGCGGATCTTGTAGGGCAGATCCCCACCCTGCCCCCTTTCCAACACCTTGAAGCCCCCCTCGTGGAGGATCATCTCATAGCTCTGCAGATGGAGGCACACAGGGACAACAGCTGCAGGTTGCTAGGGGCCAGAAGCCAGCCTGCCAACCCTGAGGACCCTCTCCAGCCAGGGAGTTCACGCACACAGGGGATTGAGGTGTAAGGAACCCTGGTGGAGGGAGTTTGGCCGGAGGATGGCAGAAAGTGCTGGTAGCTAGGGGAGGCTGTGGGAATGTCAGGCTGTGTACTAGCTGAGGAGCCCCCAAAGGCCCACTCTGTCCAGCCCTGTGCCCCATGCCACCCCTCACTCCCCTCGTCCGACCTATTGTTGCCTTCTCAGCTCCTCCCCATCCTTCGAGGGAGAAGCGCCCTGATCCAGAGCTCTTCTTTCTGCCTCGTGAATGCTTTTTCTGAAAGGAGTGCCCCAGGCATGGTAGAGTGAATTATGCCCCCCCCCCCCCAAAAATTGGTCCACAGTTGAATCCCCAGGCTATGTTACTGTGACCTTATGGGGAAGGGGGTCTTTGCAGGTGATTCAGAGAAGGATCTTGAAATGGGATCAACCTGCATTACATGGCAATGTACTTATGAGAGAGGGGAGAGCACACACAGTGAAGGCCATGAGGAGACACAGGCAGAGACTGGAGTGGAATGGCCACAAGACAAGGACACTGAGGTCCCTGGAACTGACAAGCCATGAAGGGCCCTCCCAGGCCTCTCAGGAGCCTGGCCCTGCATTTCTGACCTGGGGCCTCTGGCCCCAGGATGGAGAGGCAGCAAGCATCTGCTGTCCTGAGTCCTGGGCTTGGGCGAGTCCGCGACGAACAGCACTGTGGCAGAGAGCCCAGGATGGAGTTCAGGCTGGGGGGCTGCAGGGGTTGCTCATGTGCTCTCACCCCCAGGAAGAGTCTGATGGCCTTGGAGCAGGTGGTTCCTGTGGTCCCACAGGGGACGTTCTCAGTGGTGATGCGGAAAGTCCCGCTGGAGCTGCCATTGCCCCCACAGTAGTCCTGGGCAGGAAGAGATGACGCTGGTCATGGGCCCCAGCCACCAGCCTTGGGGAGAGGTGGGAGCACCCACCTGGGCCAGGGTCATGGGCCCCAGCCACCAGCCTTGGGGAGAGGTGGGAGCACCCACCTGGGCCAGGGTGTATTGGCAGCTGCCTTCGAAGCTGTAGCGCTCGCCATCAAAGGTGATAAAGTGGCCATCCCCATAGGCCACACAGGTGCCCAGGCAGGGCTGGCTGCTGCACTCCCACCGGCGGTTCCTGCAGGTGCTGTTAGACGGTGGGGTGGGGGGTTGCTCACAGAGCTTGCCCTCTGAGGCTGCTGGCCATTCCTGTGCCTGCATTCTGCCCCCTCCAGGCTCAGGGGCAAACTTGTGGCAAGGGCAACCTTGCTGTGGGCATGCATCCTGTCACCATGGGTCAAAGACCCAGGCCCCTTCTCCACAGAATGGGGTCCTATAAGCATGGCCACCTGCCAAGGCTCTGCCACACCCAGGCCATTTCCAGTCACTGTCCCCATGTACACCTCCAAGCCCGCTGACCCTAAGGGGATCAAGACCTACCAGGTGTTGCAGTCGACCCGGATGGTGGCCCCCGGCTTGTAGGATGCCTCATTGTGGACACAGGGGCAGTCCTCCTTGGCAACGCAGCCCCCACTCCCATCTGCCACCAGCCCCGGGGGACACACGCAGCCTGAGACACAGTGTGTGCTAAACTATGGGGCACAGGGAGTCTGGGTCAGGGACTAAGAGAGGCCTGTTTGCCCCAGTTCAGGGTTTTAGGACACCAAGTGGACACTGTCCATCCTAGGAGTGTCCAAACAGAAGCCACACAGGTGTGGAGTACCTGGGTCCACAAAGCTCACAGCCATTGGTCCCCCAGAGGCATCAGGACCCAGGATCATCACAGGCTGCATCCCCCTAGCTTAGGATGTCAGCTGGGGCCATGGGCTGTGCATGGCTGTGCCCGGAAAGACTCACACAGTCCATGTCCAAGGAGTGGCAGCTCCTGAGGCACTCGACCCCTGGGGTGCCCGCTGAGACATTGCCGCAGTCCAGATACATCATGGGCGCCACACACCCTGGGGAGATCAAGCACGTGGGAGGGGCCCAGGGATAGAGTCGCCCTGGACCCCAAGTCGGCTGACTCCATCCTGCTGCTGTGAATGCTGCCCAGGTCACTGTGAATGCTGCCCAGGTGGTGTAGCCCAGGACCCCAACCTCAAGGGCAACCTCCACACTGTGGGACAGACTCCTGGCCTTTCTCCACCTTGAGCAACTCTGCTGGGCCTGAGGCCGGGTCTAGGCCGGGACTGATGGCCCCAGGGCGCTGGGCAGGGCGGGTGCTTTACCAAATGCGGCCTTCTGCGTCAGGGCTCCCAGGCAGCTCAGCTTCCCATCTGCACATGAGCTGCAAGAGACAGGCCAGCCTGCTCTGGACCCAGCGTCTCCCACAGACTCCACCCCAGGCTTCCTGCCCCCCCAAGGGCCGGCCCTCTCCAGGCCGCCCCACCTCCTGAAGAGGCGGGAAAGCTGCTCCTGGGGCCTCTGTGGAGGTCCCCACCCGGAAAAGGCAGGTGCATGTTCAGGAAGGCAGCTGGACATAGGGAGAAGGACATGCCCTCAGCTTGTCCTACTGTTTGGACCCAGAATGTCACTGAAAGGCCTGCGTGCCAAAGGCTTTGCAGCCAGTCTTTGGAGCTATGGGGAGGAGTGGAGGAGCGAGGTCACTGGGGCAGGTAAAGGGGATGTTGAGGGGATGTGGGACCCTGGCCCCTCTCTCACTCTCTGGCTCCCCGCCATGCAGAGTGCAAGTTTGCCACAACATCCTGCCTCACACAGCAGCAGAGCCAGCCTGCAACCTCCAAAACTGTGGCTAGAGTAACCCTCGTCATAGGTTGGCCTCAGGTTTCATGTCACGGTGATGGAAACTGACTGACATGGCTTGTGAAGAAACTGCCTTCAAGGCAGGGAAAGAGTGGGGTCAGGGCACACCCTGCTGGCCCCAGTGAGAACTGCCTGGCAGGAGGCCCACAAGGCACACACTGCCACCACTCTCTGGTCCCCAAGACCCTCACACAACCTCCAGACCTCTTGGTAGAGGGCCTGGCAGGTGTCCTCCCCCAGCCTGGTCCCTTTGTGTCTCAGATCCCTTCGGGGATGGGATGGGGCACAGAAATATCTGGCATGGACAGACCTGCAGCCAGACCCTGCCTGCCTGGGCTGGGGGCAGTAATGAGTTGTGAGGGTGGCTTGGAGGGGCGAGGGGTACAGGGAGCTCAGGCCCTCCCAATCCATGGCCCTCCTTACCACACCATGCTGTTTTCCTGCACGGTCTCCCCATTGGCCACCATGGTGCCATGCAAGTAGCAGGGGCACTTCTGGGCGGGCACACATATGCCTGCGTCATTCAGGAAGGTGTTCTCCGGGCAGGTGCAGCCATCCACAGGCACAAAGCTGACACTGCAGGTGGTGTCGGCCTCACTCAGGGCACGGCAGGTGGGCGGGCAGGTGTCCACCACATACTGGTAGATCTGAGACTTGGGGCAATTGCTCATGTACTTGGCTGTGTGGGTAAGGGTGAGGGACAGGTCAATGGCTGGCCACCTGGCCCAACCCCCCACCTCCTCTGACTGGAACAGTGAACGTCCTCATGAGGTTGGGTGGGGACACACAAAGCTCTTGGCCAAGAATCCAGTAAGCAATCACTGTCCCTCACCAAGGCCCGCAAGCCCCACTCCCACCCATGAGGCCTAGACAGCTGTTGAGGGGACCCCATCCTCTGCGGGGGTACCCCAGCTGGCACTCACTGCAGACGCCGGCCCTCCAGCCACGCAGCAGCACGCCCTCGGCAGCACAGGCCTGCACGTAGGAGGACAGGGCCGCGCACATGCAGTCCTCGCTCTTCTCACAGTTGCACGTGTCGAACATGCAGTTCTGGGGGCCAGAGCCATCAGGGTCAGGGACCTAGTCCCCAGGGTCCCTCATCCCCACTATTTCTTCCCCCCTTAATCCACCCAGGGTCAGGACTCAAAGACAGATGGCCCGTGTGGGGGACTTGACAGGAGGGCCTCCTTAGGGGGGCGGCCCAGGCCTCACGTTAGGAACAGAGCTTGAGGTCATCTTGGAGAAGTGGTGGCAGGCCAGCAGAGTGGAGTCTGCTCTGAAGGCCAGGTCGGGACTGGGTAAATCTGGGGTCCACAAGACTAGGACAGGGCCAACTTGCATGGAGATACTTCACTCCGGATGATCTGTGGGGGTGTGTGTGGCTAGGTGGGAAGGGGAAACTGAGGAAGGGTCTGGTGAGCGGCATGTCAACAGGATGGGCATGGGATTGAGCTTGGCTCTGTCATCAGAGAACACCCCCAGGGCTAGGGTTACATGCTTTTTAGAACTTTGGACTTCCAGAAAAGTGACCCCCAAGCCACCTGTTGTGGGTTAAATTGTGTCTGCAAAAAGGTGCCCCAGAGTTCTTCCCAGCTCCTCTGGACAGGCCAAGTGTGCAAAGAATGGAGTAAAGTCAAGGCCAAGCGGTGGCCCTCTTCCAGTGACTGGCGTCCTCATGAGAGTGAAGTGTTGACATAGAGCAGATGTCCACATGGAGCCTAAGGCCAGAAGGACCCTCTCCGGGAGCTTCCAGGACTCTTGCTTCTGGCTACATGCCCATGCTGTCCGTCAGCTCCAAATGGGCAGTTCTCACTTCAGGGCTCTCCCAATCCACGGGAGGCAGTGTGTGTGTGGGGGGGGAATGAGGCCCTGATGAGGCAGGGGTGCTCCAAGGGCTCCTCTCCAGCCGCCCCCCACAGCCCACCCCAGCCGCTCATGGACTCTGACCGAGTAGAAGGGTGAGGGGTTGATGGTGGAGTGGCAAGCGGAGAAGGGGCCTGTGCGGTTGGTCAGCAGTGAGCACCAGTGCTGGGCGTAGTCCTCTGGAGAGGGAGAGAAGTGGCTACTGCCCCTCACCGGCCTCTCAGCCAGGGAATGGGGCTGGAATGTGGGGCCTCCACCATCATGCCCAGGGTGCCTCCCTCCTTAACTCTAACCCACTCATGCCATCTGCCTACATAAGGCCACTCAAGCCCTGCCAGAGTCCCTGTGGTCCTAGGGTCAGTCAGGGCTGCCTGGTGGGATTGTGGGGGAGAGGGTACCATTCTCCACACTGAGTGAGCAGGGGTCCTCGAAGATGTTCTTGGCATTGGGGCAGGCAGCCTGGGTCTTCCAGGTGTTGGAGAAGGCGGCACCTGTGCCCTCCACCACGCCACTGAGGGCCATGAAGTCATCAGCTTGGTTCTGGTTGAAGTTCCCACACAGCCCTGGGGGCAGGAGCCAGGCAGCAGGTACAGCAAGTTGTCTACTCAGCCTGTCCTCCCCAATCCTCAAGGCAGATAAAGGGGGAATTCCCCTGGGGTTGCTTCCAGAACCATCTGCAGATAAGCTGGGTAGAGGCTGGCCTGAGCTGGGGCAGCACAGCTTGCTCTCTGCTTTTTGGCCACTTCCCTGGCCACCAGTCAGCTGTCAGGCATCCTGGGCTGATGCTGGGGTCTCCAGCACTCCCTGTCCACTGCCAGCCTCTGTCTACCCACTGCCTTGCAGCCTCCAGCTGTGTACAGACCCCCTCCCCAGCCCAGGCCCCAAACCACCAGGGCCTCACCACACATCTGGCCATGGTAGGCGGGGTCCAGCCTGAGATACACCTGCATGAGGGGCACCAGCTGCACCTGCACCTGCAGGCCAAGGCCTGTCTGCACCAGGATGAAGAAGGACGTGGGTCTGAAGATGGTGATGTTGGCTGTGGTGGAGGGGTGGGTTGTCAGGGGTACTTGAAGCCTGGCTAGCCAGACAGGCAGTGCTGCCTGGGACAGGTAGCAACTGGGCCCAGCCACCCTGCTGGATCCTGCAGCATAGGCAGGAGCTCTCATGCCTGTGGCCCACAGTATTCACAGGTCCTGAAGGACTGCTAACCTCCCAAGAGGGCAGGTCCCCACAGCATCCTGGGGCAGGACCTTTGCCACCCCCAAGTTGTAGGCAAGAGGCCATGAAGGACTTGCGGGGGAAGAGCTGGACCCTGCTGGGCTCAGGGGCTGACCCTACTTGGGAGGTGCTGAACCTAGCCCGGTGTCTCAGGAAGCTACGCACCTGCTGACACCGGCAGCTGGGTGTAAATGGAGTTCATGAACACGCCACCGCTGGCCTGGACCCGGATGGTCTGGAGGGGCGGGGTCACGGTCAGTGGCCGGAGGAGCTGTTGTGGCAGCCAGCCCCAGCTGGCCACCCAAAGGGGAGCGAGCTCTGGCCTGGGGACCCCACAGGGACAGAGCCGGAGAGCAGCTCAGGGTGACAGGCGTGGTGGGCCCCAGAACTGTCCACCTGGGAAGTGGCTGCCCCGGGAGCCAAAGCAGGGGGTCTGACTCATCTCCCAGGCCTCCCACCTCTGCTACTCCCAGCCCAGGGCACGGTGGTGCACAGGACTGGTCTCTCACCGTGTCCCCACCGTTGAGGCTGAGTGTCACTCCTCTGAGACAGTTCTCTGTGTCTGTCCGGCCGCATTTCCGCAGCTCAGCCAGCACAGTGAAGCTGCTGTCGGCACATTTCTGTTGGGAGACCGCGTGTGTGTGAGCTGAGTGTGGGACAGGAGCATCCCTATGCCCAGTGCTGATGAGGGCTGGATGTGACCCCGTGGAAAAGTGGCCTTGGCACCAGGTCACCTCCAGGCAGCTTGTCTCGGGGCCTGGGGCTTCCCTCCCAGCAGGGGAGTGCCCCCAAGCAGACAGCCACCAGGAACCCTCACTAGGGTGGGAGGACTGAGGGACCCAGAGGCCNCACCCCTCCCACCCTGTCAAAGCTGGGGGCCCACCAGGAGCTGCAGGCGGTAGTAAAGGAGGTCCCGGGCATGTAGGTGTGGCCGCTGTGGGTGCAGGGGCACTGTGCCAGAGGCAGGCAGCCAGAGTGCGTGATGTCGTCCAGCACCATGCCTGGAGAAGGGATGGGGGGCTAGTGAGCACAGGGCCTCCCTGTGCACAGATGGGGACACTGAGGCATAGAGAAAGGTCACCTTCCCAGGGTGTGGGGGCATCTTGCCTCTAAGAAGACCACAGCCTCAGAAGTAGAAGAAGAGCCCCTAGACTGGGACACTGCCCCTGCCTGAACCCTGGTGGCTTGGGGTGAGCACTGTGTCCTCTAGCCTGCTTCTCCACCTGGCTCCTGGGCCTGTGACACCTGTGCTGCCTCCTCCCACAGGACATCAGGTCCCTGGCTTCCTCACAGTGCCCACCCCAACCTTGACCCTTGGGTGGGACCCCAGGTAGGGCCCTCCAGCCCTCCAAGGTGAGGAGGGCTGTCCTGGGCCCTCAGCAGATGCTGGGGTCAGATGTCGGAGACAGTGACCCTGAAGGTGCTAACAGTGGGGCAAAGGGCACAGGCCTGCCTGGAGGGCAGAAGCAGCCGGCCACACAGCGGTCCTCGCAGAGCTGGGAGCGCTGGGGGTTGGAGCAGGTGTCGGTGCAGGACGAGCCACACTCCTGGTGCTGCATGTTCATGGGGCACGTCCGTGCTGCAATAGGGAGGCGGCCCTTAGCCCAGGCGTCCCATCCAACCACTCAGGTCAGCTGGGACTGCACCCATTCCCTGCCTCCATGTCCACCAAGGTCCCCAAAAGGTGTCTCCTGGGAGAGGCAGGATGTGAGGGACGCCTGGGCCCAATGCCCCCCACATGCCCTTCTTCCCACCGTGCCCTGAGGTCCCGACACGTGTCTGCTCACTGTGCCTGAGGTCCAGGTCCTCCCCCTGGGCCCCCAGCCCCCGAGGTTTCACTTCCGTGTTGTCTCCACAGCTATCCCGTCACCTGCCTCTCTCCTCACTTGCTCCTCTTTTTGGGGCCCCTGAGTAGCCGTTTCTTCCCTGTTGTCTCTCCAGCCAGATGCCAGGCACTGACTCCCAGTGTATGCCCTGGGCCCTGTGGGGGGCACTCACGGCAGAGTTTGGGGCCCCTCCAGTTCTGTGGCTGGCCCCCTGCTTGGGCACACTGGCGGGAATACTCGGCAATGGTAGCACATGGGCATGTGGGGCAGTGGCACAGATCCTGGACACAGGCAGTCACATACGGATCGGGGTCCACCAGCTTATTGCACTCAGCGAAGGCCGGGCCCAGCAGGGTGCAGTGGCAGATGTCCTCCTGGGGGGGGACAGGGAGGCTGTAGGATTGCCACTGTGCTTATCTGGGGACACTGCCCCTTACAGACCAGACCAAGGAATCCCTCCTTCCCCTTGAGATTCCTTCCACTCACCCAGCAACCCACCCATCCACCCACACACCCATCCATCCACCTACCCATTCCAGGCCACATCCAAAGGAGGAGTCCTCTGTGATATTGGTAAGGGCTTCTTGTTCTGGGATCTCTGGGTGCCTCCTTGGCCCAACCTGATAGAGGCAGGCACTTGGGCTTCTGGTGTATGCCACCCACCCACCTGGAGCATGTGTGCCCTAGATTCACCCAACTTCCCATGCCCATTCTGTTCTGCTGGTGGACGCTGGGCTGACTGCCTTCCTGGGGTCCAAACACCAGTGCCCAGCCTCTGACTGTATGGGAAACAGAGACCCACTCTCCTCTGTCAGGCAAGGACGCTCCTCAGAACTTTGACCATGGCCCTGACTGTGCCATGGCCCCACATCAGCTGCCAAGGCCTCCTGCTGTTCCTATCCGCTGGGGTCACATGGAGAAAGTGCTCACTTCATATGTGCAGTTGTTGTCCAGTGAGGGCAGGGGGTCCTGGCAAGTCTCCGTAGGACCATCCAGCTTCTGCAGGTTACCAAACTGGAGAGGGCTCAGCCTGGTGTCTACCAGAGAGAAAGCACAGTGTGGGTAGAGCTGCAGGCTCAGGAGCCGGGAGACGGACCCCCTGCAGTCAGCCAACAGGAGAATCCCACACCCAGAATCCCACACCCCCAAAATGGCATACCCACCCCACCTCCCTCCATGCCGGTGCCCCTGCCCAAATCTGCCTTCCTGGGCTCCCTGGGACTGTTGGCCCTTGGCTGGCTGGGCACACTGGTCCCTGGTCCCTGGTCTCCAGGCAGCACTCACTGTGGACAAAGAATTCATTGCTGGCTGGGAACCCGTTGAAGTCTCCGCACAGCCCACATGTCTGGTTGGCATACTTAGAGTCCAGTTCCAGCTGAGGACAGAACAGGGGCAGCTCCATTTGGTCACATGGCCCCTGGCTCCAGGGCCTGCCTGGTATGTCCCCCCATTCCACCTGCCCTGGGGGTCAGAAAGTTCCCCCTCCAACCCCCTGTATGTCCCTATGATGATGATGCTTACCAGGGCACTGTCCCTCCCATTCCACAGAAAGGTCAGCAGCAGCTGGACGCTGACCTTCACATAGTCACCACTCTGCTCTACCAGGAAGCCAGCACGGCTGTAGGGCAGCTCCTCCCTGGGAAGAAAGTTCCAATCCTCCCTCAGCAGGGCATGAGTGGGTCCCAGAGCCCTTCTAGCTCTGGTCCTGGCCCCACCTGGGAGTCGTGGTAGTGGCGAGGGATTGGGGCCCAGAAGACTGGTGGTGGCTCCCCAGGGCCCTGCTCACCGCTGTCCATTGACAAGGACAGAGCTGTGGGACAGCTCCAGCACCAGCCCCTGGGTCTTGAGGACAATGCGGCTGATGGTGGAACTGGAGCCTGCCAAGCTGCGGCGCATCTGCAGGTTGAAGTCCTCGTAGGCGGCTCCACAGTGGGCGGAGAACACGTAGTTGCACAGGCCGGGGAAGCGGAAGATGTCGCCGTCGAAGGTCTTGTAGTGGAAGTCGCCCCAGGTGCTGCACACCCGCCCGTTGTGGGCCCGGTTCAGGGCTGCAGGGAGCCGTGTGATGGAGCCACCTCTGCATGTCCCCACCCCACGCCCTCTGCCCACTCTGTGCCAGCCCCCCCACAGAGACCAGGCACCTGTGTTGGAGCAGGAAAGCTGGCGACCACGCTGCTCTTGGAGCTGCGCTGACGCGCCAGTCCTCCCACCTGCGACAGGGCGCTCTGCCCCAGGGTGCTCGGCAGCTGTCCGCAGGGAAGCCTCAGGCCCTGCCCAGAGCTGCCTGGTTGCCCCACACTGTACCACCCTGACCCCCAGGTCTGTGACCCCCACCCCAGCTGGTGGGGGTGCCGCCTACTTACAGCTTGTGCTGGGCATGATGGTGGTAGGTGGAAAGACCACAGGCCAGGCAGACGAAGACGGGAGGTAGACTACAAGTGAGGGCCAGGTCACTTGGTGTGCCCTTCCCAGGCCCCCTGCCCTCTGTGATACCCACCCCAGGGACATTGGGGAGCCCAGGACTAATGCATTGGTCCAGGTGGTAGGGCTGTCCTGTTCTTCATTGCTCACCTCTGGACACTCCTAGACCCTGGAAGCACTCCTGCCCTGTGTGTTTCTGTCTGCATGAGTCGTGTGTATATGTGTGTGAACACGTGCACGCTCACCACATGGGAGCATCTGATCCTGTGCTCCACACTCTGTCTTCTCTGGAACTCCTTATGCCTGGCACCATCCAGGAGGGTCTTGGTGGGACACATGGCTATGTGAAAAGGTGTCACCTTGCCTGGCTGGAACCCTCTCCCTGGTCAGGAGCCCTCATACCAGAGCCTAGGACACATACCACTATTTGTCCTGTGATGGTCCTGGGTGGGTTCTGGGTTCCCCAAGCTCAGCTCCTCATGGCCCTGCGTCTCTGCAGGAAAGGGGATGGAAATCAAAGAGAAGCCAGACCTATCAGCAGCCTTGACCATGACAGGCTCTGGCCTGAGGCCCATCTCTGCACAGCAGCTCTGGGAACTGGACAGGACTCGGCCCAGCACCAGCAGCCCTGCCTACTGTGTGCCCCAGCCCTGCCACTCAACACACAGAAGCTGGCTGGCTGCCTTGGAGCTCTGTGCTGCCCCCAGGCAAAGTGAGCCCTGCCAGTGACACTCATCTCTCGAGTGACAGGGCAGATGCCCCCACCAGCTCAAGGAAGAGAATGGAATCAGGAAATGGTCCTGGTCCCTGAACCATGGCTACCATCTAGGGGGTTCTGCCCCATGCCTCCTGTCCCAGGGGACAAAGACCAGCTTTGTGAGGGTGGACCACAGTTGAAGATTTCCAGGTGTGACTTAGCAGAAACCCAAGACCAGAACCAGGTCCCAGTTGGAACCATGAGTCAGATCAGGTATCCGGCTCCCGGTATGGGGATGGTTGTCCAAGGTGACCTGAACTGCCCGCTGCCTCTCGGCAAGGCTGCGTCCACCAGCCTGACTTCTGGGGAGCCTGGAGAGGGGCAGCTTCAACCTCACAGGCTCCCAGGGCCCTAGTGGCTCGGGTGAGGCCAGCTGCTCTACAAGGGGCCAGGTCCCCACTCTGGCACTCAGGCCTGGACACAGCCACACTCACTCGATGCCACAGCAGCTCAGCCTCCTGTTTGATTTTCCCAGCCATGTCCTGCTGGAGACTGGAAACCGCAGGGACTGGCCGTGCATGAATCCCATTCAAGGACCCTGCTTGACTGCTTTTCCCAGAAGCACGGCCACTCCCTCTCAGCACCCCTGGCCCCAGACCCACAGCCCCTCCCCAGCACAGATAGATGGCCCAGCCTGGCCCCTGCCACCTACTGTTTCAGTCTCAACAATGCCAGGTGTCACACCCGGATCAAACCACCCCCAACCTGTGTGCATCCGCCCTGTGCAGGCCCTCCTCAGGCCAGGCAGCCTGCATCTCCGTCTCTGTCACTGGCAGAGAAATGCCAGCTGTCAGCCACTGGGAGCACCTGGTCTGGATGCACAATCCCATGAGCTAACATGTCTAGGAGAGAGAGACCTGAATCCCTCTGCAGGGTCCAGCTTACCCCATCAGCCACAGCTGTGACACAGATCAAGTCCACTTCTGGCTTTATTTGCCCCCACCAAACCAGAGAGTCAGAGGAGCAGGCCCACCCTGCTCAGGCCCCCAAGAGCCTGGATAGGGGGGCACATGGCTGAGCAGAGCAGGCTAGCATCCAAACCTGGCAGCGGGCAGGGCCTCCACAGCTTTCCCCGGCCCTGGAGAAGGAATCACCCCAGCCCCAGTCCTCTAAGAACCCCCGTGCCTCCTGGTCACCGGAGGTGGTCTCGGGTCTGCCCAGGCCCTGAGCTCCAATGGGAGCAGAGCTGGGGAGGCTGGGCCCCAGGCAGCCATGCCCAGCTCACTAGGGCCATGCCTTTCCCTGATGACAGTGAGTATTAGCACCGTGGCTTTCCCAAGAAGAGACAGCTATGAGAAACAGCTGGGTGACAAGGGCCATGCAGCCTGTGTGGCAGAAGATGCATGGCAGGCAGGCAGGATGTTAGGAACCCAGGTCAGCCCTGGGCTCAGGTGGCAGCTCTGGGCCTTACTTGTCCACCTGGCTCTAGCCCTATTACCCAGACATAGTTCCCCCTGACCAGGAGGCCCAGCCCCACTGGGGGTGCTCTGCCAGCTGTTATCCCAGCTGTGGAGGACAGGCTGGACCTGGGCAGAGGAACATGTCGGGGCTGCCCCTCCTCACTGTGAAGCTGGGCCTCTCAGAGCCCCGGGGAGATCCCAGCCATGCCCCTTGCTGATGGCCTCTCCTGCTCCAACCTGAAGCCAAGATCCTCAGGGGTTCCTCCCAGGGCCCTGCCCCGAGGCTGAGGATCTTCTCCCCAACACCCTCAGCCGAGCTGGTCTCTGGTTCCTGGCACTCTGTTGGCCCGAGTGGGACGTGGGCTGAGGACCCAGGAGTCCCATGAGGCCAGGGGGCCATGGTGTCAGACATGTGGAGAGGGCATTGTGTCCAGCTGGTCAGGAAAATGCCCGGGTAGAGGCTACCCTACGGGAAAACGGCATCGAGAGAGCGAGGGGCTTTGGCCTTACCTGCCGGCCACACCATGAGCAGGGCTTCGAGGGCCCACACCAGTGCCCAGCTCCTGCTGCTGGTGCCCATCCTGGGGCTGGCACGGCGGGCCGGCAGTCGAGGAGGGAGTGGGGCAAGGTGCTCCCTCTCTGGGGGCCTGGGCTTATGTAGTGGAGCACATTGGCCCAGCTTCAAGGCCAGGTAGGGCACTGTCCGCTCCAGGCAGCCAGGGTGTTTGTTCTTGGGGAGGGGCCGGGGCAGGAAAGAGGCCTGGAGGAGGAAGGATTTGCAGCTCTGTGCCACCAGACAGGGGTCACCCTCTCCACCCCCTGCAGCTTCTGATGATTGGGAGGGAGAGGGCAGGGCCACTGGCCGGGCTGCTCTGGATACAGAGCTCCTGGGCCTGTGGGGAGGGCAGTCACAGACCTGCCCAACGTCAGCTCCTCCTGGAACTTGGCCCACAGAGGAGTGGGCTGGAGGGGTGGAGGGCCTAGCCTGCGTCAGCTCATGGTCCCTGATGAGTGACAAGGCACTGTGGGCAGACTGACTTCTCTAGGGTCATTGCCTGGCTTGGCCCCATGGCTCCTGCTCAGCTCAGGAATGCCCCTTGGTCATGTGTACCTGATCTTTGTGACTCACGGGCTTCCTGGGTGGAGGATCCAGGTGCAGAGACCCCAGTGCGCTGGGAGAGCCCTCTGGGAAGGCACGAGGCTTCACTCTGCTGGGGAGAGAGGCTCAAGGCTGGCTGGCCAAGGCAGGCCAGAAGCGCCTGCATCCCGCACCTCCTCCAGAGCCAGCTTGTCACACCTGTGTAGGGGTGAAGCAGTGTGCACTCCCGGGGTCCTGGACAGGCAAGGGTGCTGCACACAGGCTGGGGAGTGGTGGCAATGAGGGCCGCTGGGGTTTCCTGGCCCCACTGCCCACCCTGCCCAAGCAGGGGCCTCTAGGCCCCAGCCTTTAAATGTGCTTGTCAAGCTTCCCAGGCACAGGGTGGCCACTGCTGGACCGTGAACAGCCTCTACCAGCACCCTCTACAGGATGCATACGCGGATGCCCTGGCTTAGCGCTTCTTCCCTGTTTGACGGACACTGGGCTTTCCGTTCCCTGTCTTGCAGTCTAAGAATCTGCCCTGGGGTGGACCCCAGGTCAGGGAGCACCAGGGCCTGTGGCTCAGCCAGCTGCTGGAGCACTCGGGAGTTTTCTAGGTGTGCTTGTTTTGTTTGCTGCAAGATCAGCATCTCGGTAGCCACACCCTGCTCCCCTGGGTCTGTATCTCTGAGGATGAATTTGTAGAGGTGGAATTACTGGGAAAATGGTAACCCATCTTAAAACCGGAACCACTCCATGCCCACTAGGCTGGCTGTGATGAGAGAGAGAGAGAGAGAGAGAGAGAGAGAGAGAGAGAGAGAGAGAGAGAGAGGACAGCGAGGGCTGTCAAGGACGTGGAGAAAGCAGAAGCCTGCATGCTGAGGGTGGGCTGGAGAAGGGCGTGGCCGCGTGAAGAACAGCCCTCAAAAAGGGGTACGCCCTGTGGTTCCTCCAAAAGATGAAACTAAAATCTCTGTGTGATCCAGTATCCCTCTCCTAGGTACTTGCCCCAAAGAATCAAAAGCAGGGACTCAGATCCTTGCACCTGTAGTCCTCACAGCATCCTCCCCAGCTCCTGAGAGGTGGAGCAGCCCACGGCGGATGAGTGGCAAACAAAATGTGGTCCACCTGCACAGGGGAGCACGCAGCCTTCCAAGGGCATTCTGATGTATCCTGCACACTTGAGGGCCGAGCTGGGTGAGATGACCAGAGGATCACAGAAGGACACTCACATGAGGTCCCTTCTGTGGTCAGTCACAGACACGGAGGAGGAGGAGAGGGAGCTCTGACAGCCGCGCAGTGCGAGTGCCTAAGGCCCCGGGCACTAAATGTGGTCAGGATGGGGACTTCTGGGTCTTGGGCATTGTACCGTCATCATGATTTCCAAAGTTTTTGACACATTTTGCTGACTATCACCCCTTGCTTGGCCAATGGCCCCACAGAGTGCCCCTGGGCTCAAGAGGGCTGCTGGCCAAGCCGGGACCTGTCTTCCCCTTTGTCCACTGTTCCTTTAATGAAGGCCTGCCGTGGGGAGGCCTCGGGATCCCACATGGCGGACCGCCTGGTCCTGGGCTGTCCCTAGTGAGCCTGGGCTCTGACCTCAGGATCCCAGGCTTGTGTTCCAACTGGCTCGTCCCCACCCCGTCATTCCCCAAGTTGCAGGTCCCCAGGGATAAGGTTTTCATGGTCTCCAAAGTTTTCTTTCATATCCAGCCCATTGCTGCAGGGCTGGAAGGACCCCCACCCTGGCGTGGGGTGGGCTGGTACCCTGGCCTGGACCCTCTGTGCTCATGGGCTGCTCACTTGCTGGACCCCATTCTCCTCGGTCTTCCCACAGGTTGGGCAAAAAGCTGGTGGCAAGAACACCTGGGCACCACCCCGGATGTTGCTAGGTGTGGGTCCACTGCCTGGGTGGCCACCTCTCCCCTGCTCCAGCAGCCATGAGGCCTCTGTCCTTGCTGACCTGGGGTCCGGCGTACTCCAGCCCTTTGTTGAGTCAGGGTGTCCTGCCTGTCCTTGCCCACCTTCTCCTAGATGGAGCTCCTCAGGGGTAGGCTCAGCCCTGTGTTCACTCAGCGCTCAACAAAGGCTTGTGGGAAGGGGGGCAGCTGCAGCCCCAACCCAGGTCCTGCCCTTGGACTGCCTGGGCACCCTCCCATGGACAGGGCAGGACAGGCCCAGTGTGGCCGGTCAGGGTCACGGCTATTGAGACACCCGGATGTGGCCAGCCACCCAGCCTGTTTGCTCAGCCTGCGGGGCCAGTTTACCTCTTCACAGTTGAAGGAGCAGGGAGCAGGGGTAAGGAGGAAGGGACACGGCTGTTCCTGCTGGGAAGGGGGAGCTGGCCAGCGGCCCCCCGGGCTGTGCCAGGAACCTGCCCTGTGGCTCTGACGGTGGGGCCTGGCCCAGCCTGGGGCGAGTCCCTGTCCATCATTCTAGCCTCTGAGCCCAGACAAAGGGGACTGCACAGAGCCTCGGGAGGGCACATCGCCCTGGACGACTCATCCCATGAGGAGTGAGGGCCTGCCTTGACCCTGTGGGCCATGACACCTTCCCCAGTCCCCTCCAGAGGCCGTCTCCACATATGCCACCTCTTGCCACAGCTGCTACCAGCCCAAGCCACCGCCCACTGTCTCCAACTGCCCAGCCCTGCTCACCCTCAGCCCCGGTGGACGGCCCTGAGGGCTCAGCCCTGACATAGGGTTGTCCACATGGCCAATGGCCCTTGTGCTGTGGCCAATGCTGTGGCGACAGCCTGCAGGAGTCCCCAGCTCTCCGTCCCTGGCCATGCCAGGAGTGGGCTGGCAGGGCCATGTGGTGGCTTTGAGGAGCTGTCCCTCTGCCACGGCAGCTGCTCCATTTTACAGTCACAGCACAGGGACGCCGTTCGAGTCCCCAGCTGGCTGTCTTCTGGCTTGGGTGAGAGGCAGCCTCTGGTTTTGGTGTTCATTCCCTAAGCCTCTCCGTGTGGTGCTCTTTCCATGAGCCCACTGCCCATCCACATGTCTTCTTTGGGATAGTGCCTGCCATGTCCTCTGTCCACTGATGAGTGGGTTTTCTGCTGCTTGGGGCATTGGTTGTTTAGTTCTTTCTGTGTCTCCGGTGCAGGTCCTTCTCAGGTAAGTGATTTAAAGGCATTTTCTTCGGTCCTCACCTTTTTTGCGTTTTTAGTGCTGATGTCCCACTTACCGATTGTCTTGTGTGGCTGGTGTTCTGTTGTCATGTCTGATGAGTCACTGCCAGGTTCAATGACACGAGCGCCCTCGGTTCTCATCTAGGAGTTTCATGGTTCAGCTCTTGTGTCTGCCTCTGGGCTGTTTGGTGCACTCCTGAGCTCGTGGGTGTGAGGCAAGGGTCTAGCTGCCCTCTTGCACCTGCACATCTAGTGTTTCCAGAACTGCGTGTGTGTTGGAAAGACCGCGAGCTCTTGCACACAAGTCTGGACCCAGTTGGCCATGTGGAGTGCTCATTGCCAGCTGCTGTATGCCAGCACCACAGCGGTTTCCTTTGTTGAAGTTTGGTATTAATTAAGTTTTGAAATCAGCAGGTTGGAGTCCTCCAAGTTCATTCTTCTTCCTTGAGAATATTTTGGCTACTCAGGGTCCTATGAGATCGCACGTGAATTTTTGGATGGATTTTTCTGGTCCTATTAAGTGCACCACTGCAATTTCTTTCCAGATGCATGGACTCTGTAGATTCTTTGGGTAACATCACCATCTCGTCCATACCAAGCCTTGAGATCCATGAATACAGGTTGTTTACCATTTTTTTGTGTCTTCAAAATGCTTCTCCAACCACATTCGGTAGTTTTTGGAGTGCAGATCTTTTGCCTGCTTGGTCAGACATACGAATGTCTCCCCTTGTTGGTGCTCTGTGAGTGGAGCCATTTGCTTATGTGTCCCTTGCCAATGCCTGGCAGCTTGTAGGGCTTCTATTAGCAGCACAGCCCTCTGTGGAGGTTTCAGGGTGTTCTGCCTGAGGCTGACATCGCCCGTGACGGTAGTTTCACTTCTTCCTTCCCAATTTGGGTGGCTCATGCCTTCCTCCTGCCTCGTTGCTCTGGCTAAAGCTTCCACTTCTGCCTTGAACAATGATCAATGGGGAACCTGCATCTTGTCTGACCCTGGAGGAAGGCTCTGTCATATTCAGTGCTTCCCTCCCAGGTCACGTTCCCTGTGTGTGGTTGCCATGTGAGGATGTTAATGTGGTGCACTTCATTGGTTGATCTCCAAATCTCAAGCCATCCTTGCCTCCCAGGGATAGAACGCCCTTGGCCGGGGGGTGGGGGTTAATGCTTTAAAATCCCACTGCATTAGTCCATTAGCACTTTTCTGGGGTCTTTGCATAAATGTGCTGGGGGTGCTGGTCTCTCTTCTCCCTTCCTGCAGTGCCCTAGGATGGCTTCACAGACGAGCATCCCTTCCTCCCCAGTATTTTGGAAGGATTTGAGAAGCACTGGTGTCACTCTTTGGTAAATATTTGAAGGCATTCCTGGGAAGTCTGTGGGGTCCTGGGACCTCTCCTGGAACGTTCTGGCTTTGCCCCCTGAGAATTGTGCTTTTGCTATTGGTCACTCCTCAGAACTGACTGTCAGGTGGTGTCCTGGGAGTGGGCATCGTGGCCTGTGCTGCTCACGGTGCCCTCTTGGGATAGTTTTATCTCTGTAGAGTTGCAGTAGTGTCCCTTTTTGCTGCAACTTGTACAGCCGATCCCGAGAAACCAGCGAGAGTTGACGGGAGATTAAGAAAATCACACACAGGTACAGAGAGAAAGCTGGGATCGGGGAACGTGCACTCTGGTGGAGACACAGGGACTCAGGAGCTGGCCAGCAAGTCTACTGATATAGGGGCTCAGAATCAGAGGGTCAAAGGCTATGGCGGCGTGGTTCTTTGTGCACCAGAAAGTTCAGGGCTAGAGACACACGTGTTGCCACTTCACAGCTGCGGTGTGTGGGGCTTCCTGTGGCACCCAGGAAGCCCTTGTTAAGAGCACCTGCTGAGCGGGCAGGCTTGAGGATCTCACCGGGGGAACATGCGGTCATCTTGCTGTGCCAGACTCCTCCATCCCTGCCTCTGTCCCGGGAGCTGGCGTGGAACTCAAAGCCATGAACTACAGAATTCCACGGCAGGCACACACCTCTCCCTCTTGACAGAGCCCACCATCAAGTGGGCAGTCTTCAGTCGGTGAGCTCCACTGGGGAATTCCCAGGAGTGGCATCAGCTCTGTCCAGGGATCAGTTCAAGCAAGGGGTCACTCACTGCTCCCAACATCTCTCCCCTTTTTATTTTTTAAGTGTAAGCAATGGGCTATTTTTTGAAGTTCTTAGATGTCTTTTTAACATATTTCAGGGATTAAAATCATTTAAGTAGTTAAGTATTTGATTAGCAAACCATGTGGGACTTACACAATCAATTTGACTTTCTTGACTTTCTTGAATATGATGGTGTGACTCCATAAGGTCCAGACTATCATTCGTCTGCCAAATGCCCATAAGATGATTCTTAACTTTCTCCCAATCCCATTGAGAAGTGTTATATTTTGCGGCTGTGACACAGACATATTTGTAGTTATCATTGCAGTGAAGCTTCTGTTTAAATTTTAGGGCAGCCAGTTCATTACCTATATTAATAACTGCAGCTTCTAAGGCATTTAATTTAATCCCCAACTTGTCTTCAATATCTGCCTGGCTTTGTAAAGCTTTGGAAGTATTCTGAGCTAAATCATCAAGAAAGTGAGCATCTTGAATGCCTTTGGATAAGGTGTAGCAGAGGTCATGAAGGAGACTAAAACAGATATCAAAGTGACTATTCCAAATACAACAAAACGAGAGACACTATGTCATCCTGGCCACATGTTGGCACACTCCACCCATTTAGGAAACATACCACTGTAGTAGTATGTTTAGGACAGTAAGGTATTGGCGGGTGCTCTGTAGGAAACATGGTCATTGGGGCGTCCCATTTTTTATAACTGTGGAAATATTTAGTTACATTCCAAGGGCCAGTGACTGGCTACTTGGCTCCCCCATATACTGTCCCATCATTTGGGGACACTTTTTTTAAATACTTTGTTTTATTTATTCATTTTTATGTGGTGTGGTGCTGAGGATCGAACTCGGAGCCTTGCACACACTAGGCAAGCGCTCTACCACTGAGCCCCAGCCCCAGCCCTTGGGACCACTTTTAAACATCCAGTATGTGACTGTGGGACCAACATCTAGGTAGACTCCCACGGCATCCAGTATCATTAAATCCAGCTGAATGAACAGGGGTAATATGTTTTTCTAAAAGGCCTCCCATCGTGTGTGTATCATTAGTAAATATTGGCCACACAGCCGGATGTACTAAAGGTGGATTGGGAAATAAATCCGATAGGTTTCCCCATGAACCCTACTTACCTGAGAGTTTAAAAAGCCAGCATAGCCACAAACGGCGGCTGGGGACTGGGACCTCCCCACTGGCTGACCACTGCTCTACTCCCATGCTGGCAGGGTGGTATTCCGGGTCTGGTGAGTTCTCTTCCACTTCTTCCTCTTCGACTTCTTGTTCCCCACGGATGTTGGGATCAACATGTCCTGAACGAGCTTCAGTCATTTGAACTGCGGCTCAAGAACCTTCATGATGATGACTAACAGCATGTTCAGGTACCCAAATAGGATGCGCTGCTGTTTCTGACTTCTACCCCACACGATGGCTGGATCTGGCCTGTCCCACTGTTGTGCCTGTGAGTCTCTCCCCAGACCAGACCTGCGGGCCTACTGACGTCAGAGCCGTGTGTCGCTGAGCTGCACTGCGACCCTTGGCATCACAATTTAAAACCAAGAGAGCATAAAAGGGACTACACAGAGAGCAATGACTTAATGTGCATATTTTACTGATCAGAAAAATTAGCAAATTCACCTCCGAGGCCTGTAGGGATTGTCAAAGTCAACATTGTTGTTCAACAGAAAAGGGCACCGCAATGAAGGAAGGCTCGGCTTCTGTCTTTTATAGTAAGTTGAGCAACCAAGTTCTGAAAGGGGGTTGAAGGTTTTGGAGGAGCGTGAGCAAGGCTGTTCAAGAACTCCTGAAGATGGCCGTATGGCCCCTGGAGGATAGGAGACGTAGGAAGCATCAACAGGCGTATAGGCTCCTGTGAATTGATTCTAGTAAGTCTTGCAGCCTTGAGGGCAGTTTCAACCTTTGTGAATGTAGCCTTGCTCCTGTAGTAAGCCGTCCAGGAGAGGCCAGAGCGGGAACACCATACACGGTGGCGAATAAAGGTCTTAAATCTCTAGTGGATACATGTGAGCCAGGCCATAACCAGGTGATATCTCCCAATGACTTGAAATTCACTGAGAACATGTGAAACATCAGTTTTAGTTTTAAAATTTTGTGGACAAATCACATGTCTTATAATTAGGCTGCTCAAATATTAGGAAGAAGAGGACTTGTAATCAAAACCTTTATTTAGCTACTTATTATATTTGCTGTTTATTTTAAGATCACAGTCATCTTTGTACTCTCTTCTGAACTTAACTTTAAGTGAACTTGAGAGGTTATCTTAACAGGGAACAAGGTGAGAGGCAGAGTCTTAACTCAGGTGAAATGACCTCTTGATACATCTTAGGTGTTTTACTTATGAAACTGACCTTGATCTCTTTCTCAAATATTATTTTATAAAAATTTTAAATATGATTTTTTGAGTCCATATGAATCAGTTAACATAATTCAGCATTACATGAATCAAACAAGAGAGGTTTTAACCTCCTTTTTTTGGAAAGTGGCAAAATATCTTTACATCCCATATTGTTAACTTTTAAATAAATAATGAAATTTTAAATGAACCAATAAGGCTCTCCTTATTGCCTTTTAAAAATGCACTCAAATTCCCATCTTAGTGTAGAGAGTGACACAGAATTTTATGACTTACATTATTCTTATCTAATTTCAAAATGTTCAATGACATAAAATAAATTTCCATCTGAATTTGATATTTTTATATAAGTCTGTAAGAGACCACTGTTACAGAGATGGAGAACACCAGCTTGGTAAAGTGTTCTCTTAAACCTTATATTTTGAAAACTTGTATAGGAATACTTTTAGAATACAAAGAAGCTGGTAACAGTACCACAATTACACTGATGTTTTTATATTGACTAGGTTTAGCTTTTGAAGAAGAATTTTGGCTTAGCAATGTGGTATAATCCTCCAAAATAACAGTGGTTGTTTAACCAGAGTTGGACAAATTTTATTGATTAGAAAAAAATAAGACTTTTTTTTCTAATTAATAAAATTTAACAGACATAAGAAATTATCTTGATAAGTAGGAGCAAATTAATATTTTCAGAAATTCTTATGAGGACCACAGACAAGTCAAGATGGCGCCTGGCACTTTGCCAGAGGGAGTGGTTTGAGAAGTAATGCCAGCGAGCCATTAAGATGATAGAGATTCCTTAATGACTGACTGCTGTGTCTAGATTATGTCAATTAAGTTAAGCTGTGTGTAATCATTAAGATGATGAGGATTCCTTATTGGTTGACTGCTGTATCTAGTTTATGTTAATTAAGTTAAGCTGTGTATTCAGTTATGTATATATACCCCTCCTGTCCTACAATAAACGGCTCCCACTCCTCCACTCCTGCTGTATCAGCTTTCACAAGTTCCTCGTCACTCGCCCCCCCCCACACCCCGATTATTTCCCCCCCCACACCCCGATTATTTCGCCCAGCCAGCCGGGCTGCGGCAACAAATGTCTGTGAAAAATGTCAGTTTTTTCTTATTCATTTTTGTAAGCATGTTTCATCTCAGAGACCTGTTCAAGGCCTTCAGCCTTGTAGTTTAAGAATTTTCCTTTTAAAAGAGGAAAAGTCTTTAAATTGCATATTATGTTAAGTATATATACCAATTTAATTACACACAATTTTTTTTTTCGATTTACCCTCCACAAACCCTTTGTGTCTTACTTAGACTTTTTTTTTTATTTTTTCACTTTTTCACACAAAAGACTTTTTTATTTAGAAACATTTTTTTTTTTTTTACTTTTTATCCCCAAATGTTTTTATACCTAGAATCTTTAAAACAGACAAACTGGTACAGACAAATTTAATTTTTTTTTTAGCCTGGACAGTGAAGGATACAGGGCAGGTGGAGGAGTGGGAATCACTGTAAATGGCTCAGACTCTTCTTTCCCTCATTTCTGACCTCACTCCAGAGAGCGCTGGCCTTGAGGGGTCCCAAAGCCCGAGTCTGAAAACTGAAGGCTTTTTAGGTCCAAATAAAATAGTAGTATTTTATCATCCTTTGAGGATATTTTCTTAATCCTTGTTTCTAGTACAATACATGAAAGTAGAAGTTTAGTCCTTAATCATTTTGTTTTTAGTAAAGACCAGAAACAAAGCAATCTTACTTTTTTCATTTACCAATTTATGAAAACATATTTAATGTTTAAATATCTTAAGGAATTTAAGAAGTTAACAGTGCTTGATTTTATATTTAGCAGTTGATGTTTTTGCATTTTAATTTTGTAAATTAATCAGATGTCTCCTTTAACAAACACATTTATGAAAATTAATCTAATTTATGTGAAGTCTAATTTTCTTATTTTTAACTGTAAAAGCCAAAATATCAGACAAATGTAGTTAACATTATTAACCATCTCTTTCTTGTTGAAGAAAAATTCTAGAAGCAATGGATATTCATTACATTTTATACAAATCAACCCTTTATTGTCTGACCACCCAGAAAGACTTTTTTAAGACATCTTTATTTTTATCTCTTTACCCAATTTGTACTGTACTTCTTTTTTAAGTCACGCAAACTAAAAAATATGTGGATCCATTTCTTATTTAAATTTTAATTTATGAGCATCCCTTTATCTATATGCCAATTTTGATGCCATGTATATAATATATAGACACAAGTACATATATAAACACAATACACAGGTGTGCACACATACACAAAACAAAAAGTTCTTTGTAACTTTTTGTAAGGGGAGCTCCACAGGTAGCAGGCAATTTTATAGATGTTTATAAAAGTTTCTATTATATTTAACCTATTATAAATTAAAATAAAGTCCATCAGACTTATATTATGACTTAAATATAGGACAGACCTAGACAATTGGAAATGCTAGGTGTAAAATCTAACAGCCATTATTGACACTGAAATTAAGCATTCAGATTGCTGGCCATTTGTCCTTGATGGCTATCAGATCCACTCCCAACACCACCATCCCTAGAAAAATTGGCCTCCAAACAAAGACAGAGTGTAAAAACTCCATAATTAGATAAAGTGGAAGTTATCAGAAAAAAATGCATTATTTTAGACACACAAGATCAAATGTGAATTTACCATAAAATCACGAGCTCAAAAGTATAGATTTTTTTAAAAAATAAAAGGCATTTTAAAAATTACATGGTTGTATTTTAGTAAAAGAACATGGAGAACATCTTTCTTTCAGTAAAAGAACCCAGAGAACATCTTTATCAAGCCAGAGTATACTTTATCTGAGATTAGAATCAGTTCCCATATTTAAAGAATGTAGGAGCCTGTGAAATCCTCAGGAAAAATGTTTTAAGAAAAAGAGTTTATAAATTTGGAATCTTTCCTTTTTTTCTGTCTTTCTGTGCTGTAGCATTAGGGAGGAACTGGTTAAGAGAGCAGGCTGGTAGAGTGTGAAAGCAGATAAGACAGCCAGTCCAGGCCAAGCAGCTTACATTTTTTTCCTTTTGTCTTAACTGGTTTTCCATAAACTTTGTAAATCTTGCAGGCTGTGTAATTCACATGATCTAACAGAAACCAAGAAGCAAGGAAGGCTGTTGTTCTTCAACTGTTCATTCTTCTATAAAACCATTCTCGTAAAGCGTGGTGTATAGTCTATGTCTCCTCTGGAGAGCCCCTTTTCTCTTTTTTCTTCCTCCAGCCTTAAGCATTACTTTAAGTAGGGTGTCAATTGCTCATGTCTCTATATTACTGCTCCCTCTTTAGGGGACCAGGGGCAAGTAACAAATTTTAAAGACTTTTAACAACTGTGCCTTCTTTGATTTAAGCATAGTCTTAAGCAAAGTAACATAGAGATCCCTTTTATGGGTCCCAGCTGACCCCTATTTCACACCTGACGACACACTTGGGCTCCTTACCTTTTCTGTCTGACGTGTATCCTTGGGAGCATCCTCTCATCTAATCATCAAAATTCCCATGTCCAGTTCTCCATATGGGCCACCAAATGGCACAGCCTTCACGACTGAACCCGAGAAACCAGCGAGAGTTGACGGGAGATTAAGAAAACCACACACAGGTACAGAGAGAAAGCTGGGATCGGGGAACGTGCACTCTGGTGGAGACACAGGGACTCAGGAGCTGGCCAGCAAGTCTACTGATATAGGGGCTCAGAATCAGAGGGTCAAAGGCTATGGCGGCGTGGTTCTTTGTGCACCAGAAAGTTCAGGGCTAGAGACACACGTGTTGCCACTTCACAGCTGTGGTGTGTGGGGCTTCCTGTGGCACCCAGGAAGCCCTTGTTAAGAGCACCTGCTGAGCGGGCAGGCTTGAGGATCTCACCGGGGGAACATGCGGTCATCTTGCTGTGCCAGACTCCTCCGTCCCTGCCTCTGTCCCGGGAGCTGGCGTGGAACTCAAAGCCATGAACTACAGAATTCCACGGCAGGCACACACCTCTCCCTCTTGACAGAGCCCACCATCAAGTGGGCAGTCTTCAGTCGGTGAGCTCCACTGGGGAATTCCCAGGAGTGGCATCAGCTCTGTCCAGGGATCAGTTCAAGCAAGGGGTCACTCACTGCCCTGCCACTGTCCTTTTCCATTTCAGCCATCGAACCTGCTCCTTTGTCCCTAGCCCTTCCATCACAGGCTTGTCCTTTCCCGGATCTTTCCAGAGAGCCCGTTGGTTCTGCTGGCTTCCCGTGCTGCTTTCCTGTCTCTGCTGTCTCGTCACTGCTCCGACCTTGGTTACCCCGCTCTGCCGGCTTTAGGTCTGGTTTCCCTTCCCCTCCTGGCTCCCGCAGACGCAGGGTCAGCTGCCATGAGAGGTCTTTCCTTCCCACTGCCCGCACAGGCTGCGCACCTTCCCACTCTGAACCCCAGTGTTCTGGGGCCGCATTGTTTCCCTTGCCTTAGGAATGGTCCGCCGTCCCTTCCGACCCCTCTTCCCACTGCCTGGGTGCTGAAGAGTGCCATGTTTTATCTCCACGCATTTGTAACAGTCCGTTTTCCTCCTCTTGCTGATCTGTTGCTTCATGCCTTTGTGGTTGCAAAGCCCACTCTGTATGATTTCAGTCTTTAATTTCCCTCTGGCTCCTGGGGCTCAGAGTGCGTGGCTTGTCATGAGTGTGTTGCTCGTTGCTTGAGCCGTGTGTTCTGCCGTTGGGTTGTGTGTGCATCTTGGCCGTGGTGGTGCACTAGGCCTCTGCTGGGCATCCGTCTTGTCCCCTTTCTCCATCTGCTGCTGAAAACGAGGTACCAGAGGCCTGCTAGCGTCTGACCCTCCGGTTCTGCCCAGGTTAGGGCTGGGCGGCTTGGAGCCCGGTGCCTGGTGCACACACATTCACAGGTTGAGCGACTCTTCCTGTGTCCCACGTAAGGTCTTTCTTGGTCTCTTGTAGCCTGAGTGTGGATTCTCTTCCCATAGTGCAGCCTCCCCAGCTCTCTTCTGGTGACAGTCTGCAGGGGAACATCGTCCTTCCCTCTGTCCTGTCACTCTCTGCCTATTTGGAACCTCGGTTCTGGGAATTCTTGTGGATAGCACGGAGGTCAACGGTGGGCTCTGGTCCCAAGTCTGCCAATCACTCTTTCCAGGGGCAAGGTCAACATCTTCATCACAGGGTTGTGAAGCGGGTGCTGCCTCCCCTTGCTGCCTGAGTCTGCTTGTCTTTTTGAGCCTCATTCCCTTCAACATTCCTTTTGTGTCTATTTGAATTTTTGAAGTGACAAATTTCAATTCCCACCTCATTTTATTTGTGGGTATTCTATAGATTTTTTTTGAGGTTAGTGTGGGGATTACATATAACCTCTTGAAGCTATAATAGTCTAATCTGAATTGATAACAACTTCAATTGCCTACAGAACTCTACTTCTACACTGCCCTGTCACCTCCCCTTGCATCTCACACATTTAAAACTTGGGTTTATAATTATTTTTATGCATGTGCCTTTTTTGTTGGGGGGGGGGTGTACTGGGGATTGAACTCAGGGGCACTCAACCACTAGCTACATCCCCAGCCTCTTTTTAAATTTTATTTAGAGAGACAGAGTCTCACTGAGTTGCTTAGGACCTTGCTAAGTTGTTGAGGCTGGCTTTGAACTCACAACCCTCCTGCCTCAGCCTCCTGAGCGTCTGGGATTACAGGTGTGCACCACTGTACCCAGCTGCATTTGCCTTTTAAAGCCTATAGAAAATAAAAGTGGGGCTATAAACCAAAATGACAATAATGCTGGCCTTTCATGTTTTCCCATGCATTAAGTTTCCTGGAGGTATTTCTCCAGGTACCCGAGTTACTCTCTAGTATCCTTTCATTCCAGCCTGGAGGACTTTCTTTGGCATTTCTTGTAGGGTGTGGCCAGGGGCCATGCACTCGACAGCCGTTGCTTATCTGAGAATGTTGTACCTTCCCCCTGGTTTCTGGAGAACACTTTTAGATAGGGAATTCCTGGCAGGTGGTTCCTCTCCTGGCAATTTAAACATGCTCCACCGCCCTTCTGGCCTCCCAGGTTCCGGATGGCAAATCTGGTGCTAATTCTGCAGCCCTCAAATGGCACATGTCACTCCCTCCCGGTTGCTTTCAAGATTCTTTCTTTGTTTTCATTTTTTGACAGTCTATCACGTGTGTCAAGGTGGATCTTTTTGAGTCTATCCTACTTGGAGGTCGCCACCTTCTTGGATTTGCAGATCTGTGTGTTTCATTAGATTTAGGAAGTTGTTGGCTCTTGTCTCCTTGGATGATTTTTCTCCCTTTGTCTTCTCCTCTGGACTCTGGTGTGGCCCTGGGTGCTGCGCCACCGTCACTCAGGCTCGATTCACTCTTCTCCAGCCTTTAATTCTTCTCTTCAGGCTTGATCCTTCCAATTTATGTTCAGCTTCTCTGAGTCCCTTCTGCCTGCTCACATCTGCTTTTGAACACTTTAGCCATGATTTCATTTCAGAGTTTTTGGCCCCAGAATTTCTGTTTGGTTCTACGGCTTTATGCAAGCTTTGTCTTGCTGATTTCCTTTGTTTCTTTCTTTATGTTTTCCTTTAGCCCTTTGAGCATACTTAACACAGTTGTCCTAGAGTCTTTGTCCTGATGTCTGAATTTGCTCGAGGATGATTTATGTCAGTTAATTTTGTTCCTTTGAATGGGTCATGTTTTCCTGTTTCTTTATAAGCCATGTGATTTTGTTTTTGTTGAAAAATCAGGGATTTGACTATTATGTGATAACCCTGGAAATTGGATTCTGCCACCTCTCCAGTGTTTGCTATTCTTATTTTTCTTTCTTATTGCTGGAAGTTGTAAAAACCCACTGTTTTTCAGATGTTTCCAAACTAGTTTTTCAAGGACTACTCTTTGTCATGAGTGATTGCTAAAGATGCAGTTCCTTTAGCTTGTGTTCCACTAATTTTCTAAAACATTTTCATTGTTGCATTATAGCTGTATGTTATTATGGGGTTTGTTCTTACGTATTTATACAGGCACACAACATAATTATATAATTTGGCCAATATCACTCCCCAGCACTCCACTCCCCTCTTCACTAATGTTTTAAAAGAGATTTCCTTGATTGACAGAAGTGTCCCCAGAGTTTGCACCCTGGCTGTGGGTTGAAGCCGTCCTTTGACACTGAGGTCAGCTCATTCCAAGCCCAGGGATCAGCGTGTGATGAGGTCTTGCCTGGCATGACTGTGGCCTCCTACATTCCCCTGTATACAGGCTGCTTTGGATGTCCTGATTTCCCACATTCTCCCTCAGCTCATCTAGGCCTGCGGTCTGTTGGATGTCTTCACCCTTAATCTCTTGTTCCAGGAGTCTGTGAAGCCTCTTGAAGCTTTTCCCACTGGAGTTCCAGATGGAGCCCAACAGAACCGGAGCTGGGCATGTCACACCAGTCTTCCAAGAGTTCCCGCAGCATGTTGGACCAACTGGCCTTGGGCAGGGGGCGACTCTTCAAGACCGACTCATCGATGTCTGGGGCGGCTACGGGTGTGTGAGTCAAGTGCTGCGAACACTCCTCCTCTCCTCAAGTGGCTTCTGCATGTTGGGCGTTTGCTAGTTGCTCAATTTGACTCTCAGCTCTTCTCCAGAGCCCTAGCAAAGGTGGTCGGGCAGATTCTTCTTGCTTTGGGGGTTGTTGTTGGTGGTGGTGTGAATGTTTCCGTAAAGGAGGAAACTTAGAGCTTTCTAGCCCACTACTTCGCTAGCTAATGTATAGCTTTAAAAATATCCATTCTGAAATAGGAGTCTATACTGATAAGTGAAAAATAAATAAATGGATGAGAGGAGAAAGCCCTTTCTATGGCAGAATGTCTCCTAAGAAAAGTGGAGGGAAAAGGGAGATCCTGGCAGACACGAAGAGTAGCAAAGGCAGGCTGAGGGAGCAGGAGGTCGCATGGTCCCCAGCGTCTCCCACAGGCTCTTACTAATTCCAAGGGTTGGGCAGCTTCCCCAGGAAGCGCTGCACCAAGTGGTGACGTGGCCCTCCCATTGGCGGGTCTGATGGGCCGCCCTGGGAGGGCCTGTCTGCACCGAGTCTCTGCCCCAGGGGCTCCCAACCTAAGTGTGGCAGGCCAGGGGTGGTGCTGTGCGCCAAGACCAGCCCGCACGCCACACGAGCGAGCGACAAGGTCGAGAGACAGGAGGGCTAGGTCAGGTTCCAGAGAGGAGACTAAAGAGGCCACTCCTGTGCCATGTGGCCTTGGATCAGCCTGCGTGGGAGGTGAGCAGCTGTGAGGGACATGGCTGGCTCGTGGGGTCCCTCGTCGGGTCTCTGGTGCTGTGGACACTCCTGCCTCTTTGGGGTGAAGTGGTATATTTCTTACACTCAAGAAGTTCAGAAAAAAAACATGTAGGTACAAATAGTGGCACACAGAGCAAAGTGTGTGCTGGCCCATCGGGGCAGGGGGCACAGGGCACGGGGGGGGGGGCCTGGTTCTGTTTTCACAACTAACCTGTAAATTCAAAATTGTATCAAGATAAAAAGTCCCGGGGGTGGAGCTGTCGCTCAGCGGTAGAGCGCGTGCCTCCTGCGTGTGAGGCACTGGGTTTGATTCCGGGCACCACATGTAAATAAGCAAATAAAATAAAGGTCCATCAACACCTAAAAAATAAAAAAAAATTAAGTCCCATAAGCTCTGTGTGATTTGAAGAATGAGCCATGGGAGGCCAAGAGGGGCCACTGCCATAGCCTCCTGTGGACAGGGACCCCAGTGTGAGGTGGGGAGGGCAAAGGGGAAAGGGGTGAACTGGAGGGTGGGGGGGCGGCTGTCTGGGGGCAGAGCCAACCTGAGCAGGTAGCAGAGGGGCCAGACGCCAGGCCCACCCCGCACTTGGTGTGCCCTCCTCTCCCCTGTCCCACCAGCACCCTGTGGAGGGCTGTGGCCTTGGGCTGCCTCTCGGCAGTGGGCAGGCAGGGCACAGGGGCCGAGAGGTGGGAGCGGATGCGGCGGGTGTGCGTGCAGGACAAAGCCAGAGGCAGGCCCTGCGGCCAACACATCTGCTCAGGATTAGACAACAAGAGGGAAGCAAACATGAGCGGGGGCCCCGTGTCCCGTCCCTGGACAGAGGTGCCAAGTGTCAGTCGGCAAACAGGCCCTCCCTTCTCTGCAGGAACCTGGTGTTGACTCAGTGACTGTGGGGTTTGCAGAGGGCCTGGGGCAGTCGAGGCCGCCTTCCCCAAAGGCCTGGTGCTGAGAGGAGCTGGTACCCAGGCTGGCTGGGCATCCACACCCAGGCTGCTGGCCCCGCTCCCCCGTTACCTGCCTGGGCCCCTGGGGTCAGGGAGACCTTGGCCCAGCCCAAGAGATAGACCCCAGTCCTGGTCTGGACCCGGGAAGGGGAGACACAGCCCTACCCACAGGCCCGACCCTTGTAGGGGCCCAGGCCCAGGTGTGGCTCCTCGGCCCTGCTTTTGTGCCTGGCTGGGTGTCTTCATGTCCCTGTATTCTGGCCTCCCAGGGCCACATCACCACATGACAAATGTGGATGCTTGGAAAGAAATTCTCAGATGGCTGGAGGTGAGTGTATGCTCCTGAGGGTCACGGGGTCAGGGCTGCCCAAGGTCAGTGGCCAGGAAACAACACTGAACGGTACCCTGGGGTGATCAGGAAGCATGAAGGGTATGGTGAGGACTGGCTTGGAGGTGGCTGCGGTGAGGTCACAGGGCCTCTCCTCCAGCACTGCTCAGCCCCCAGCTGCTGGGGACACAGAGGAGCTGCCACCAGGTCCCCCTCAGGATGCATTGTGGTTTGGAAGAAGGGTCCCAGCCAGGGAGAGCCCCCTTCCTGTAGGTCCACACCCCTGGGTGAACCCTGAGTGTGCACATCCAGGAGCTGGAGACCTGCAGCTCAGGACTGCACGTACACACCCACGTGCCAACAGCCAAGGCGTCACCGGCCTCTCCAGAAACAGTTTGGGAAAGTGGTCCAGCCATTGCTGCTGCGGTCCCAGTTGGAGGTATGGACATCGCCCTGGGGACATCACTCTGGGAACAGCTGCCCGTGACATCCTGAAGAAGAGGCTGGGTCTCTATGGAGTTGTGCAGGGGCTTCCCGAGCCTGGCTCAGGTGCCCAGTCCATGGCAGACATGTGTAAGGAGCAGGGGACTTAAGGCACGACCTGCCACTAAGGTTCAGCCCCACCGTTTCCATACAGAACCATCCACGTGGGACCGCCTGCAGGCCTGCTCTGAGCAGAACCAGAACCCTCAGTGTTTGTTCATGGTTCCTTTCATGAAAGGCCCAAGAGCACAGCCCTCAGACAAGACAGAACTCATTCAGTAGGAAATACAGACCCCTAAAGATGGAGCCAGAGGGACGGAGAGGAACTGCCCCATCCCGGTCCCACTGGAGGCTGAGGCTGACCGAGGGTGCAGGAAGAGGCCGGGTGTGGGGACAGTAGGGAGCCCCGCCTCACAGCCTCCTCTTGGGTGATTGGGAGAGTTGGGTCTTGAGATGGAGGCACAGGCTTTGCCCTCGTCTGGGGACAGTTAAGGCTCCAGGCTCCTGGGAGCCCGCCTGGCTCCCTGCTCAGATGTCCCTGGGCCTGAAGGGGGACTCCTCTGGGTGGAAACTGAAAGATTGCGAGCCAAAGTGCAAGAGTCGTGGGAGGGGCCAGTGGGTGGGAAGGGCTGCCCTGCCGAGTGCCCAGAGGTCCACTCCTCACAGCCCAGGTTGGGGTCTTTGGAAATTGGGCCTCTGAGGCTGTGGCGGGCCTGCTCCTCAATTCGGAAGCACCAAGACACTCACAGAACAAGTCCTGGCTTGGCACGGGCCAGGGGCCCATTGAGGGCATAAGCCTGGCTATTCTGGAATGTCACGGAGTCTCGGTTGTTTGCCTTGGAGGAAGAACAGGTCTGCATTGGGCTGTGGCAGCTGTGATCTGTTTTAGGGACCCTTCTGGGCACCCTCCTGTGGCCCAGCTCAGCCCACAAGGCCCCACGTCGGGTGCTGGGGCTGGCAAGGCAGCAGCTGGCATGGGCTCCTTCCTGGGACGACGGCTGGTCCCCTCCCCCAGCAGGGAGTGAGCACAGCCAGAGACCCAGGTCCGGGGCCATCCTCACTCACCAGGGCAGCTGGGAGAAGCAGGGGGTGGGTGTCTGTGCTGGGACAGTGCCACCCCAGTTTGGGACACAGGACATCCACTTCCCCCCCGACAGCCACGGATGGGCCTGGGGCTTAGGGGTGGACTGTGGGCACAGGGGTGATGAGGAAAGCACCCGGAGGGACAGGGCTCAGCCAGGGCTCAGCCAGGGCTCAGGAGGCCTGACCTTGCTTGGCCATTTGTGCCAGGTGGAGGCTGAGCCAGGGGGAGTCCAGCGCAGGAGACCCTGCCCCAGGGTCACAGGTAAGGCCACCGAGGCTGGGACCCCTGGGGTAGGGCTCTGAGCTGAGGGCATGCAGGTTGGGACAGTGGTGGCAGGCAGAGGTGGGTGAGATGGCAGCAGGGCCGTCAGCAGCAGGTGAACTGAGTCACTCTGTGACGGAAGAGACAGCAGAGCACGCGCTGGACCTGCCCCGGCAGCTGCTCCGACCCTTGCCAGCCCCCTGCCCAGCCCTGGTGACCACCCACAGGACACGCTAGGGGTGGCCCTCCACGGCCTCAGTTTTGCTTTGTCTGTGAAAAGGTGAAGTCCTGGGCGCAGCCCACTGTCTGGGCTTTAGGAGTAGAGCATTCTCCTCTGAGGGGAGAGAGGAAGCTACCTCAGCGAGAGCGGCCTGCTGGGGTCTCGTGTCCCGGCCACCCTGTCCTGGGACCCTGTGGGCAGAACCAACCCCTCTGCGTTTGCCCATCAAAGCCCTGAGAGACCTCCCTGCTTCTGCGTGGCTGCCCCTCCTCCCTGCTCCAGGGCTTTGTCACCTTGACCTCTAGGGGGTGGCAGGGGTCTGGAGGCCCCTTCTCCTCCGCCCCCAGACCACTCTCCCTTCCCTCCTGTCCCTGCTTTGCTCTGCCCCTCCGACCTGTGCCACCCCACCCTGCCCTGCCAGGATGACTGCGGGGGCCTCAGTGCCCTGGCTCTGACCCCTGGGGGCCAGGGCTGGGTCAGGTCTGCCAGGCTCCAAGAAGCCCTGGGACAGAGGGTCTTCCCCAGCATGGGTCCCAAGCATGAAGGAGATGGAACTCAAGTCTGTGGGCCCCTGCGGCAGCCCCCACAGCGGGCCCAGCCCCAGGGCCAGGCTTCACGGGGCCTCAGGGGCACCTAGCAGCTGCCCAAGCCAGCCTGGGCCCACAGCCTCTTCCTGCTCATTTCAAGCGTGACCGGTCATTCCACCCCTTCGCGTGTTCAGGAGGAATGGGAAAGAGGGGCCGCCCTGCGGGCAGAGCAAATGGCCCCACCACACTATTGGGACATGTCCTGCTTCTGTGTCTCTTTCTGGAAACAGTGACTTGCATAACCTGGCCTGGACTGTGGGGGCCAGGGTGGGCGGGTGCTGCCACCCAGGGACGTGTGATCCGGTTACTTCCTGCTACCATGCCATGGTTCCAGGCAGGGAGGTGACGCAGGCCTCTGAGGGCTCCGGGGGGTGGAGAGTTAGTCACTGCAGTGCCCACCCCACCCTGAGAGGAAGAGGTGGCTTGCTGGGACACCTGATCCTCTCCAGGGGGCAGCATCACCAATTAGGGTGATGGGAGGTCAGTGGGGTCAGCAGGGCACCCAGAGCAGACCTGCAGGACTGGCCAAGCTCCCAGGCTGTGCTTTGCCCTGCCACCAGTGGTCATGCCTGGAAGGCCCCTCTGCTGCCCCCACCTGGTCACTAACAGAGTTGACCCCCAAATCAACTCTGTGGCCCACACAGCTGGGAGCAGATAGCCCAAATCAGGTGAGGCAGATGGGGGACAAGATCCTGGGGAGAACACTGGGCACCCTCAACCTCCATGCTGTCAGGCCCTACAAGAGTGACCCCCCACACCCATGGAGGCCGCCTGTCATTAGGCCAGCTGTCAGGGTGAACCCCTTGTAAACCCAAAGCCCAGAGAGGACTGGGTCCAGCTGCACTCCCTGACCTCTCAGAGCAGGAGGAGCTTGGGGGGCCTTGGGGGCCACAGGGCAGAAGGGGTGGGAGGGCCGTGGTCCTCCAGCCAGTCCCTGCCCAGGGGGTCGCTATGTGAACCCTAAGAAGCCAACCACACCCCCTCCAGGGGCCACACCTCTGAGATTCCAGGCGGTCTGCGTCCCCACTCGGGGCTGCCTCAAGGGACAAGGCCTGCCAAGAACCTAAGTCCAGCCCCAGGACCTGAGCCCTCGACCTGACCTGTCCCCCGTGTGGCAGGCTCAGGACATGCAGCCACACTCCTGCCAACAAAGTGTGCCAGCACGGCTCTGACCTCAGACCAAGCAGCCTAGCCCTGGGGGTCAGGGCAGAGTCAGGGCTGGGTCAGGGCTGGGCCCCTAGCCCCTCCCCAGCTGGGCCTGGTTCATGATAACTGAGGCAGCAGGTGATCGAAACAGTGACATCAAGTTCCAGGAGTTGGGACCAGGGAAACTGCCCACACAAACAAGGGACTCGAGACCAGCTTCCCACGTCCATGCTGCTGATGGCCAGCATGCAGCCTCTCTGGGCCTCATATTTCCCTTTGTGAGACAAGAAACAGACATGAGGACAATGTCCCTGCCCTCCTGATGTCACAGGGACATCTAGATGATGTCTGACCTCACCCTGCCCAATGTCCACAGGTCAGAGGACTTTCTGCCTAGACAGAGGGGCTCTGGGACCCCTTAGACGTTAGGAGGCCTAGGCAGGACCCTTAGCCCCAGGATGTGTCCAGGTGTCAGCCCCCACCCTTTAAGGTCCAGCCCAGGTCTCCCCACATGTGGCCAGGACCCAGCCAGCTGACACCTTGCTCTTTGGCATCTGCTCTGACTGCACTCCCCCTGCCCCCCCTGTCCTGGGCTGGGGCTGGGCCAGGTCTGAACCCGCTGGGCACTGATGTAAGATGTGGCCCCTGGGCTGACAGGTTCCCTGCCCATTCCAGGCCTGTCCGGATCCCTCCACCCCTGGTGTAACTGGTGCTGAGTGACTAAGGCCAGGTGTCTCAGGTGTGCCAGGTGTCACTCGTTCACTGACTCATTCCCTGGGTCTTCACAGAAGAGGGATCCACTAAGATCATGGCAGTTCTGGAGGGTGGATGGCGGGCACAGGGAGGAGCAGGAGCTAGGTGGATTTCCAGGACTCTGTCCACACTCTGCAAAGTGTCACTGGGTCCTCTGTGGAGTTGCTGAGCTCCCTGTGCCCTTGGAGGTACCACACATGCACACACACCAAGCTGGGTACTAGGCAACAGCATCTAGAGGCTCTCTATGGAGCCTACCCCGGGAGTGTGGGTTCACCAGCTGAAGCCACAGCTCAGAGGTCATCTCCTGGGCGCATGGACATGTCCTGATGCCACTTGTGGGGCTGCCTGGATTCAGTTCCTCACCCACTCACTCACTGAGTCATTCATCCATGCCCTAATGCTCATTCATCACTCACTCAATTACTCACTCATCCACTGATTCAATCACTCATTCACTGATTCATTCACTGATTCATTCACTCACTCATTCACTCACTCATTCACTGATTATTCACTCATTCACTGATTATTCACTCACTCATTCACTGATCATTCAATCACTTATTCACTGATTATTCACTCATTCATTCACTGTTCATTCACTCACTCATTCACTGATTCATTCAATCACTCATTCACTCACTCATTCACTGTTCATTCACTCACTCGTTCACTGATCATTCAGTCACTCAGTCACTGATTCATTCACTCACTCATTCACTGTTCATTCACTCACTCATTCACTGATCATTCAATCACTCATTCACTGTTCATTCACTCACTCATTCACTGATCATTCACTCACTCATTCACTGTTCATTCACTCACTCGTTCACTGATCATTCAATCACTCATTCACTGATTCATTCACTCACTCATTCACTGTTCATTCACTCACTCATTTACTGTTCATTCACTCACTCATTCACTGATTCATTCAATCACTCATTCACTCATTCGTTCACTGATCATTCACTCACTCATTCACTGATTCATTCACTCACTCATTCACTGATTCATTCAATCACTCATTCATTCATATGCTCATTCTCATTTCCTTGCCCATTTATTCATTCATTCACTCATTAGCTCATTCATTCACTGATTTTTTTCACTCACTTCATTTGTTCCTTCATTCATGAGGCACTCTCTGACCCTCCCTGTGCTGTGACCAGATGCCTCTTTGACTCTGGGCAGTAGCTGGACTGTCAATGGCCTCTGCACAGTGACCATCACCTCTGGACAAACCTGAAGTCACTTCCTGTCTTCCTTTTGAAACAGATGGGCACCCCAAGGAGCTGGAGGCAGCAGGGTTCCCCAGGTAGCCCTCACTAGGCCCCTCAGCCCCTAGTGTCCAGCCTGGGGTATGAGCTCCTGGGTCTGGGGCTGACCCCACCCTATTCCTGGGTTTATGTCCAAGTTCAAGAATTCACATGGTCCACAAATTGCAAAATGCTCCAAGTGTATTTATGAAATAGATTGGTCATTTCCTGAGGAGGGGGACATGGGCCCATGGCTGAGGTAGGAGGGCAGCCAATACCCACATCCCACGTTAGTGAGAGCTTTGTGTGATGCTGAAGTCCCAAGGAGCAGGTCAGAGTCATACCAGAAGAGCCCCACTGACCCCACATTCCTGAACAGGGGGGCACAGGTGGATGAGGGCCTCCCCACCTCCATGGACATCTCAAGGGTCAGATCTCCCTTGAAACGAACATGGTGGGTGGACAGCATGTCCTAGACGGCAGCCACCTTGACAAAGGTGCATGTTCTACTGGCCTTGGAGGATTCAAAGGACGTTTTCCTTGGTGTGTCCCAGAGGACACAGCAGCACTGGCCAGCTCACTGGGGAGGCCTGAGCAGTCCCTCCCAGCTACTGCTCTCTGACTCCTGGCTCTGCTCTTTGCTCTTCTTGGACTCAGACTCCGATGACCCTAGTGGCTGGTGTCAGCTGGTGAGTGGCACTGCTGGCCCAGGCAGCCACAGGCCTCTGCCTGGGTGTAGCTGAAGGTCCGGCTGGAACCGTCGGCACAGGTCAGGCTCACCTTCTTCTGTGAGGTCCGCAGCTCCTGGCAGCACTGGCACTTGCGTTCCACTGTGTAGGCGTCCAGGGAGTACCTGCGGGCAGAGTCTGCTCAGCACCAGGTGCCCTGCCACAGGTGCCACAGTGGCAGCTGCTGCCACGGGCCACCCAGGCCAAGACCCTGACACAACCAGGCTGCACATGCCCTGTGGCCAGTGTCGAGCTTCCAGTTCTCATTCGCCAATTACTTGGGGGCAGATGCTCCCATCAGGGCTGATTCCAGCCATCACTGTGTGTCCCAGGTCCCAGGGTCAGGAGGGACCCACGGACGGCTGGCTGCAGCAAATTACAAAGGGGAGCTGGGATGGGGTCTCAGCAAACACAAGAGCTGATTCCAAACAGGCCAGGCCTGTGGGTCTCAGAATCCTGCTGCCCCACCCCAACTCCCAGTGGCCCTCATGGTATCCCTCTGGGGGCCTCCAGCCCTCTTCCTCTCCCTTCATGGTCCTGCCTATCTGCCCCACCCCAGCTGGGTGGACCTAACTGCACCCCACTGCTGATCACATCTGTGAACACTGCCCCAAGGGACTCCCTGTGGATCGGGGAGGGCGCCCCGGACAGGGGTCCCGTACATGGAGGTGCTGTTTCCGCAGTTCCCCTGGCAGTAGGAGAGGCGCACAGGCCCGGCCGAGCTGCAGCTGCCCTGCCGGATGGTCTGGTTCCTGTGGTGCAGCATGCAGGACGTCTCTGGGGACAGACAGACACAGGAGGTGAGGCAGTGTCAACACCACCCACTTGTTTCCTGGACCCCCGTGGCTGGAGTCAGACCTGCCAGCAGACCCGCCCTCTTACCAACGTGTGGGCAGACGAAGCAGCAGCCGTCGGAGCTCAGCCGGGCCTGGTCCTGTGCCAAAAAGGGACAGCTGTTAGTACCAGGGAGGCCACTCAGCAGCCTACCCAGAAATGGAGGTGCAGAGACGCAGGCCGAGGGCCACAGGCCCGCTGGCCCCACAGAACTCCCGTCACTGGGTGAGCCGCGGCCGGGCGGGGCGGGAGCTCACCCGAGCGCAGCTGAGTGGGGCACACTGCTTCTCCGCGGTCACCACCTCAAGCCTGTCTTGGTGCTTCTCACACCGGTAGGTCACACAGCGGTTCTCGGGGTCTGACCAGGACTCACCAGGCTGAAAGGAGGCAGGGTAAGTGCCCCTCACGGGGAGATCATGGCCTTGCCAGGCACCTGCCTTGGAGAGAACTCCCGAGTGCCCCAGTGCCCAGTGCCCCAGGACCCTGCCTGCTCAGGGCCAAGTGCCCCCCAGGACCTGCCCATTCAGTGGTCAATGCCCCAGGACCCTGTTCACTGAGTGCCCAGTGCCCCCAGGACCCTGTCCATTCAGTGCTCAGTAACCCCCAGGACCCTGCCCACTTAGTGCCTAGAACCCCTAGGACCTGCCCCCCAAGACCTGCCCATTCAGTGTCCAGTATCCCCCAGACCCTGTCCACTCAGTGTCCAGTGCCTCCATTACCCCATTCACTCAGTGCCCAGTGCCCCAGGACATTGCCTGCTCAATGCCCAGTGCCCCCCAGACCCTGTCCATTCAGTGCCTAGTACCCCAGGACCCTGTTCACTCAATGCCCAGTGCCCCAGGACCCTGTCCATTCAGTGCCAAGGACCCTGCCCACTTAGTGCCTAGAACCCCTAGGACCTGCCCCCCAAGACCTGCCCATTCAGTGTCCAGTATCCCCCAGACCCTGTCCACTCAGTGTCCAGTGCCTCCATTACCCCATTCACTCAGTGCCCAGTGCCCCAGGACATTGCCTGCTCAATGCCCAGTGCCCCCCAGACCCTGTCCATTCAGTGCCTAGTACCCCAGGACCCTGTTCACTCAATGCCCAGTGCCCCAGGACCCTGTCCATTCAGTGCCAAGGACCCTGCCCACTTAGTGCCTAGAACCCCTAGGACCTGCCCCCCAAGACCTGCCCATTCAGTGTCCAGTATCCCCCAGACCCTGTCCACTCAGTGTCCAGTGCCTCCATTACCCCATTCACTCAGTGCCCAGTGCCCCAGGACATTGCCTGCTCAATGCCCAGTGCCCCCCAGACCCTGTCCATTCAGTGCCTAGTACCCCAGGACCCTGTTCACTCAATGCCCAGTGCCCCAGGACCCTGTCCATTCAGTGCCAAGGACCCTGCCCACTTAGTGCCTAGAACCCCTAGGACCTGCCCCCCAAGACCTGCCCATTCAGTGTCCAGTATCCCCCAGACCCTGTCCACTCAGTGTCCAGTGCCTCCATTACCCCATTCACTCAGTGCCCAGTGCCCCAGGACATTGCCTGCTCAATGCCCAGTGCCCCCCAGACCCTGTCCATTCAGTGCCTAGTACCCCAGGACCCTGTTCACTCAATGCCCAGTGCCCCAGGACCCTGTCCATTCAGTGCCAAGGACCCTGCCCACTTAGTGCCTAGAACCCCTAGGACCTGCCCCCCAAGACCTGCCCATTCAGTGTCCAGTATCCCCCAGACCCTGTCCACTCAGTGTCCAGTGCCCCCATTACCCTTCACTCAGTGCCCAATGCCCCAGGACATTGCCTGCTCAATGCCCAGTGCCCCAGGACCCTGTCCATTCAGTGCCCAGGACCCTGCCCACTTAGAGCCTGGAACCCCCAGACCCTGTCCACTCAGTGCCCAGTGCCAGGACACAATGCTTTCTCTGCCTTCATATCCATGGCCAGGGCCTGGCCTGGGCCTTCCTGGAGCTCCCACAGGGGGTGTGGCAGCTTTGCCCCCCGCCCACCAGGAGCCCAAGACCTGCTTCTCCAGGCTCCCAGCCCCCCGCCATGAGGCCCCAGGTGCAGCAGCTACGCACGTGGAGGAAGTGGCCATGGCCTCTGCTGGTGTTCACGACGCAGCTCACTGCCACACACTTCCCACAGCACCGCCCCGTCTGAGCTTGGTATTCGAAGCCCTGCAGGGACAGTGGATGTATGGCCTGAGCTCGCGCTGTCTGCCCAGGGGACGAGGGCAGCGGTGGGGCCAGCACTCACCAGGGGGCAGTGGGTGTTGCAGATCTGGGTCTCACAGCTGACCAGGAAACTGCCCGATGGGGGGCTGCCGGCTGCCTCGCACCAGCACCTTTCACACAGGCTGGAGGAGACCATGGCGCCAGGCTGGGGAGTTAGGCCAGGTGTCAGTGCCCTTGGACTGGGCCCAGGGACAGGCCCCAGCCCTCACAGGTCAGCTTCCCCAGCCTGCCCACAGGCCAACCCACACCCCTGGGGTGGCCCTGGTGCAGAGCCCTGTCACAAGGATGAGCCCTCCATAGGGGCTCTGGGGTCACACACTTTGGGGGCCCGGCTAGAGGCCTGGTGTACTCAGGAGGATACCAAGGAGTGGCCAGCTGCTGGGACCCAGTGAGGCCAGGCACCCAGTATCAGCACCTCTGGGGGCCTGGGGCCAGGCTTGGGCCTCAGCCACACCAAGCTGCAGACTGGGTCCATGAAGACTCGTTCCCTGGTCCGGGCAGGGTTCTGAGACATGGTCTGCGGGGGGTCTGCTCTGAACTCTACTTCTACCCCGAGGGGCCGTCAGGGAGCCCAGGAGTGGGAGACCCAGTCCCTGTGGCTGTGGGGTGTCCGAATGCTGGACGGGCCTTACCTGGTAGACGGTCCCGTTGACATTGCAGCCGATTCCGCCTGTCCAGGAGATACACAGGCTGTAACCCTGGCAGGCAGGGACCCAGCCCACCCCACCGTGCCACCCGAGACCTCCCCTGTTTGGCCACCTTGGCCTCCTGGGCACCAGCAAGTTCTGATGCTCATTGGTGGAGTCATCAGATCAGATCTGTGCCAACATTCGGCCCCAACAAACCACGGCTTCGTCCAGTTATGCCCCCAGGAATCCCTGGCCAGAGTCCCCAGCCTGCAGCCTCCAGCGTGCATGTGCAAGGGTCAAGGACACTCACGGCAGATTTGGCTTGGGCAGCAGGCCCCCTCCTTGTGGGTCAGGACCAGGCGGGAGCCCTTGGGGCAGTGCTGGGGCTCCGGGCAGTAGCTGGTGTTGCAGGCTGCAGGTGAGCGAGGGAGTCAGGGACGGCCCCCTCTGCACCCGTTCCCACCAGCCTCAGGGCCTGCTCCCCAGGGCTCCCAGGAGAGCTGGCAGACCCCACCCTCCCCACACCCCTGCTGGGGTCCCCAGAGGGGCTGGAGGGAGGGATCTCCCTACCCCAGCAGTGGATTGCCCTGGCCCCTCCAGCCATCCCCACCAGGCAAGGGCTCACCGCAGACGAACTGGGGACAGCACTGGCCAGCCTTTGGGGCCGTGGGCACAGGCACTAAGCCGGGCAAGGGGCAGGCGGGGGGCAGGGGACAGGGCTTCCTGTGGCAGGTCATGTTCTGGGAGCTGTCCTTGCAGGTGCACTCCTGGCAGTCGGTGCTGATGGTGTGGCCCGGCTGTGGAGGAGGCTTGTGTGAGCCTGCCACAGGTCAGCCTTGGCCCAGGCTGGCTCACAAGGTGGGGCCCGCGGGGGACACCTGGGGCAGCACTCAGAAGTGACAGGAGCTCAGGTTGGCACTGGTACTGGAGACCCCAGGAGGGCCGGAGATGAGGTGGGAAGGGCTTTGTGGGGTGGCCTGCCCCGTGAGGATGGAAGGGGTCCCAAGAAGATAGGACATGGCCAGGCAGGGGCTCAGTACCCACAAAGCAGCTCCAGTGTCACCCCAAGTTGGGCAGGGAGGACACTTAAGAAGAGGGGCCTCCTACTCCTGTCGGGCCACTGGCCAATCTCCTTGCCCTTCCTCTGGGCCTCTGGGACTGAGAGGAAGCCCTCAACCCAAGCCCACACTGGCCATTCCAGGGCTTGCATTTCAGGGACCTCCTGCCTCAGCTTCCTGGGGTTCAGGGTCAGGCCACCCATCCACACTTACCTCCACTGGCTCCCCATGGGGCCCCAGGCACCCTGCAGAGAGAGAGAGATCAGAGGTTGCCACCAGGCAGGCACGGTCACTCTGCCACCCCCACCAAGCCCTTGGGGACGTACAGCTGCAGTTGGCAGGCACACAGACTTGGGCGTCGCTGCTGAAAAGCATCGTGTTCTCGGGACAGAAGCAGCCCTCTGTGATGGGACCGGCCTCCGGGAGGGCCCTGCAGGAAGGCAGAGTGGGCTGCAGCCCCTGCTCCCCAGGGCAGCAGTGCCCTGGCCAGGGAGGGGGCCCCCAGGGGGGCTCTGGGGTTTGTTGGACCCACGGTGGGTGGGGTGAGGGTGCACGTACAGGGAGCTGGTGCTGTCCTTCCCATAGCAGTAGGGGGGGCTGGACGGGCCACAGGGCAGGTACACCTTGCCAGCCGAGCAGGTGAACGCTGTAGGGAGAGAAGCCACCCTGAGGGCCAGCTCGAGGCTGTGCCTCTGGGCTCTTGACCCCAACTTCCGGCTGAGCACCACCACTCAGGAGCCCTCAGTAACTGTCAGTGGTACCCGTCCATCCAGGCTCTGGGCCCCTCAGGCTCTGCTGCTGCCCACCCATGACCACCTGCATCCAGCCCTCCAGAGGCCATAGGACCCTGACTTGGGTTTCCCCTCTTCCTCCAGGAAGCCCTGCCTGACCCCCTGAGCCCACCCAGATCATCTGCCGACACTCACGGCAGGCATGGTTGGTGTGGCCCCTCCAGTCGATGCACACGCCTTCCGAGGCACACAGCGCCGCATACAGCTGCAGTCCAGAGCACACCACGTCCAGGGGGGTCATGTGGCAGTAATCGAAGACACAGCCTTCATAGAAGGACTGCGGGGAGATGACGTGGTGGCAGGGCTGGAAGACCCTGCAGGCAGATGGGGCAGATGTGGTGTGGGCCACCAGCCCACAGCGGGGTCTTCCCGACACAGGACGCCCCAGAGAGCACCAGGTGAGGACAGTGGCCTTCCTCAGCTCTGCCCGCACGAGGGAGGGTGTCGGGCCCCCACCCCCTTCCTGCAAGTGCCTCTCCACCAGGCTCCCCATCGCCAGGTGTTGGGGAGGTGACCAAGGCCTGCATGCGTGAGAGTGGACAGCAAAGGCCCTCGGAGGTTGACCAGCCTGGCTGCAGCCAAGCCCTGTGGTGGCATTCTGGCAGTGACCACCCTACCCAGAGCTCCAGGACAGCATTCTAGGCCTGTGACAGGGCAGCTCTGGGCCTTCCCAGGAGCCTCCTGAAGGCCCCCTTGCCCTTGGCAGGGGGCCCAGCAGGCTGCCCACCCCTGACAGACCCTTACTTGCTCAGGATCAGCTCACAGAGTGGCGATGGGGGGCACTGGACAGGAGTTGTCTGGGGTGTGGTTGAGGGGGGTGTCGGGGTAGGCCCGTGGCAGTGCGGCTGGCCGGGGACGTCCACCTTCCAGTGGCCTGACATTGCAGAGCAGGAGGGGGCCACTGTGCCTCCAGGCAGGCGGCACTCGTCCCTCTTGTCATTGGTGCAGGTACCTGGCCAGACGGAGGTGGTCAGAGCTGGACCACGGATACTGTGCCCTGCAGCACCCAGCGTGTCCTTGCTGGGTCTGGCCGGACATCTCCACCCTCACCTGTGGGACCAGCCCAGGCCCCTCCCCTTCCCGGGCTGCACTGTCCCTCTGAGAAGCCAACCCTAGGTGGTTCCCTCGGGGTGAATGGGTGTGGCCCAGCGACCCCACGTGGGGGCCCATGCAGCCCGGCCCGGTGCCCCAGCCCACGAGCCTGCTGCCCAGGTGCCCAGGCAGGCTCACCACACTGCCCCTCGGTGTTGTTGGCGAAGGTGCTGAAAGGCACTTCCACAGAGAAGATGAGGCCCGAGAACATGACCTGGACACCAATCTCCCGGATGGTCACGTACATCTTGATGCCCACGCGGGAGACAGCAATGCCGTTGCTCTGGAAACCAGGGCTCACCACCTTGTTGTTGAATATGATCTGGACATGGGGACAGCCACCAGGAAGTCAGCACGCGGGCAGGGGTGGGCAGCTGCAGGCCGACCTCCCGC
>NW_026000001.1:6243005-6264088 GCF_001458135.2 Marmota marmota marmota
GGAGCTTGGGCTGACTGTGTGCACAGAGGTGGAGCTGGTCTCCCTCGTGGAGCTTGGGCTGACTGTGACTGCAGAGTCTGTCTTCTGAACTTGGCTGGTCAGGGTCTCCCTTGAGGTGCTGGAATGTGTGACAGGTACTGTGGTCTGGCAGCCGTTGGGGGTGTGGCAGCACAGGACACGCACCTCGTAGTTGAGGCACATCCCCAAGGGCCCCTGCTGCTCCTGGTTGCGGCACACCAGGCCCATGTGGGGCTCACACTGCACCACCTGGCCCAGGGCCTCAATGCTGACCTCGGGGTGGTTCTCGGCTCGGCACTCCAGCCGGGTGATGTCCTCAGGTTGGAGACAGATCCTCTCTCCCTTGCTCAGGATGTTGCTGTAGGTTTCTGTGTCTCCGCCATGCGGCCCGGGGTCTGGGAAGTCCACGTCGAACCACTTGGTCCAGGTGCACTGTGGCTGGCAGTCGGTGGTCTGGGGTTGGGTGACCTTTGTGCCCACTGATGTCCCTCTACTTGTGTGCACTGGTGTTGGGTGGATAGTGTGCCCTGTGGAGGTGGCCTCACTTCCCGTGGTCACAGTGGTCTCCGTGGTGGCGCTGGTCTCCAGGGACTTGGGGTGTGTGGCGATGGATTTTGGGGTCCCTATGGTCTCGTTCCTGCAGTAGTCCACCAGCTCACAGCATTGGATCCGGATCTCATAGTTGTAGCAGATTGGCGGCAGCTGGTCCCTGTTCCAGCAGATCAGCCCTTCCTCAGAGTTGCAGGTCACCTGCTGTCCCAGCTCTGCCAGGGGCGTGTTGGGGAAGAACTGAGCCCTACACTCCACACTTGTGGGCCTTTCACAGAACTTATACCCTTCAGATCTCAGGTTGTGAAAAGTGTCAAAATCTCCACTGTCTCTTCCGGGCCCGGGGTAGCTGCCATCCATCCACTGTGTCCAAGTGCAGGACTCCTGTAAGCAGCTCACCGGGCTGATTCCAGAGGTGGTCGGCACATCCGTGACCTGGGAAGTCCCCGGGGGTGATGCAGAGGCAGAGGATGTTCCTGAAGTTGTTTTTGGCCTTGGAGTTGGGTTAGACTTCAAGAAAGATGTTCTGACAGGTGTGGAGGACACCGTGGCACTGGTCGTGGGGACTGTGCCCGGGCCACTCGTGGTGACAGGAGAGGCTGTGGATGGTCCCTCCGAGGTGCTGGCCCCTGTGTTGGTTGTCCTGTGCGTGGCTGGAGGGCTGGAGGAGGGGCAGGGCAAGGGGCTGCAGCACAGGACCCTGATCTGGTAGTTGCGGCACAGGCCTGATGCCTGGTCCCTGTTGTGGCAGGTCAGCCCAGCCGTCGGGCTGCACTCCAGGTGCTGACCCAGGGCCTGGAGCGGCACCTCGGGCGCGTCCTCAGCTCGACACTCCACTGCCCTCGGCACTTGGCAAACCCGGAACCCGTGGGCACGGAGGTTCTGCAGCGTGTCGAAGTCACCGCTGTCCACGCCCTGCCCGGGACGACTCACATCCAGCCAGGGGGACCACAGGCACTTCTCCCCACAGTGGGCAGAGGGCGAAACAGGGGATGTGGCAGGCGTCGTCCTGAGGGGCGTGCCCGTGGCTGTGGATGAGGCTGTGCTCACAGGGACGGAGTGCACCGTGCTCTGGGTGGGGCTGGAGCCCACACCTGTGGTCTGCCTCGAGCTGAATGCTGTGGGAAAAGCAGGTTGCAGGCTGAGCAAGGGGCACACGTAGGCTGGCTTCACTGGGTCCTGGCTCTGATGACCTTGCTGTCCTGTTGGCTGCCTGGTGGGCTTCCCCACAGCAAATGGGCAAATGTTGAAATTTGAATGACCAGGGACACACAAGTGAACCTGTCTGCTCAGAACCTGCCCAACAGTGGGCAGGTGGGCATCACAGTACTTCAATAAACAAGTGAATTGACCTCAGTACAGGGCATCCGCCCCCTGGGCCTGCCCTGAGCAGAAGCCACATGCATCTGGCTGCCTTGTGCTGGAAGCTTCGAGCCGGGGCCTGAGCTCCCCAAGGAGCTGTGGATTCCAGGTCAGCCAGAGTGAAACCCTGGAGCTAGCCCCTTCCCATGGCAGGGAAGGAGGAGATAGTGAGCCACTGCCGTGCCTGATACCCAGGGGCTGCCACCGCTGCCCAGAGCTAGGCGTGAACCTGGCCTCCAGCAAGAGAAGCCACGCCAGTCCGCTGGGAGAGCGACACCCCCCAGGACACCCAGGGCCCTTTGCCATCACCCGTTGTCCTTACTGTGTGGGGACGTGGAGAAGGAGAAGGTGGTCGGGGGCCTGGGGGTGGTGGGGCTGCAGGTGAAGACCCTCCTCTCCACGGTGCCGTTGGCCCTGCAGTGGGCGGAGATGCAGCTGCCCATGCCGTCTGTCGTGTTGTAGATGACGTCCCCCGGGTGGAAGTGCCGCCCGTCGTAGGTGCAGACGCAGGCTGTGGGAGCACAGCAGCCATCCGTGAGATGGCTGAGGCGAGGCAGAGACCCTCCCCACCAGACCCCAGACCCAGGAGGCCACGGCTGCTTACCACCACTGTCATAGGCGCAGTGCACGCCGTTCTCGGTGCAGATGCTGGAGAGAGGGAAGGAGGGCTGGGGCACGGGCGCCAGCACAGCCTGCCCTCGGCCATGCCCACTGCCGGGGGTGGAGTCCCTGCCCGGGCCTGGGACTTCAAACTTAGCTTCCCGAGGTCCTACTCTCTTGAGGACTCCCCAGTCCACACAAGTGGAAGCCGGGTGGGGGGCCAAGGAGCTGCTGGTGCTCTACCCAACCATGGCGTTGGCTGCCCACCCCTGGGTCCCTGGCAGATCATCTGGCCTCAGCTCCCCCACCACCCCGCCTGTTTGTATCCCAAGAATCCCCCGACCAACAAGTACCAACACTCAGCTTCACCTCTGAGCCTGGGGAATCCGGGGGATAGCCCCTGAGAAATGCCTGCTGTCGTCCAGAACCCGGACCCAGAGCCACCGGCCCATCATGGCAGACACCACCCCTGAGAGCTGAGGCCCCTCCCCCAGTGACCAGCCCAGGGCACCCTCTGGGTCCTGCAGGCACGAGTCCCGGGGGTTGCTGGTTATGGGCCTGAATCCCCCACGTGCTCTAGGCTCTGTGGCCTCCTGCCAAGGGACTCACCAAGAGTAGCAGTTCTTGTCCGAGGGCACGGTGGCCCCGGGCCGGTAGGACTTCCCGTGGATGCGGCAGGGTGGGGGGGGTGTTGGGGTTGAGCACTTGTCCACACACTGCATCTTGTCCTCATCAAAGATGGGAGCCGACGGGGGGCATTTGGGGTAGCAGCCTGTGGGACAGAGAGGACTGAGTCCCAGCCACGTAGGCCAGCTGGCCACCCCACCCCAGGAGGGCCTCAGCACTGTCCCCAGCCCTCAGCCTTATCCACAACACCACCGTGCACTAGAGGCTGAGGCCACGGGCTCCTCGTGGGGTCAGGAGAGCGCAGCCCCGCGAGCTGCCCAGGCCTTGGGAGCAGAGCCTCAGGCCTCTCCCACCCCCCCCAGGCCCGTCCCCTGCCCACCTTCGAGGCCCCGCAGATCGTGGAGGCAGCGCCCACTGGGGTTCCGGCAGGTGCGCATGCAGGGCGCCCCGCAGGGCTGGAAGTGCCACTCACACTCCCCCTGGGGGTTGTAGTAGTCGCAGAACAGCGCTGGGGGGGCAAGGAGGGTGGTCAGAGCGGCCTGCACCTGGGGCCTTCTAAACAGACCAGGGCGGGCCAGACCAGGGGAGGCGCCAGGGCAGGGTCTCCAGCCAGAGCAGCCCAGCTGGGCCCTCGTCCCCGGGGCCACCGTGCTTCACCNACGGTGGGGTGGGGGGTTGCTCACAGAGCTTGCCCTCTGAGGCTGCTGGCCATTCCTGTGCCTGCATTCTGCCCCCTCCAGGCTCAGGGGCAAACTTGTGGCAAGGGCAACCTTGCTGTGGGCATGCATCCTGTCACCATGGGTCAAAGACCCAGGCCCCTTCTCCACAGAATGGGGTCCTATAAGCATGGCCACCTGCCAAGGCTCTGCCACACCCAGGCCATTTCCAGTCACTGTCCCCATGTACACCTCCAAGCCCGCTGACCCTAAGGGGATCAAGACCTACCAGGTGTTGCAGTCGACCCGGATGGTGGCCCCCGGCTTGTAGGATGCCTCATTGTGGACACAGGGGCAGTCCTCCTTGGCAACGCAGCCCCCACTCCCATCTGCCACCAGCCCCGGGGGACACACGCAGCCTGAGACACAGTGTGTGCTAAACTATGGGGCACAGGGAGTCTGGGTCAGGGACTAAGAGAGGCCTGTTTGCCCCAGTTCAGGGTTTTAGGACACCAAGTGGACACTGTCCATCCTAGGAGTGTCCAAACAGAAGCCACACAGGTGTGGAGTACCTGGGTCCACAAAGCTCACAGCCATTGGTCCCCCAGAGGCATCAGGACCCAGGATCATCACAGGCTGCATCCCCCTAGCTTAGGATGTCAGCTGGGGCCATGGGCTGTGCATGGCTGTGCCCGGAAAGACTCACACAGTCCATGTCCAAGGAGTGGCAGCTCCTGAGGCACTCGACCCCTGGGGTGCCCGCTGAGACATTGCCGCAGTCCAGATACATCATGGGCGCCACACACCCTGGGGAGATCAAGCACGTGGGAGGGGCCCAGGGATAGAGTCGCCCTGGACCCCAAGTCGGCTGACTCCATCCTGCTGCTGTGAATGCTGCCCAGGTCACTGTGAATGCTGCCCAGGTGGTGTAGCCCAGGACCCCAACCTCAAGGGCAACCTCCACACTGTGGGACAGACTCCTGGCCTTTCTCCACCTTGAGCAACTCTGCTGGGCCTGAGGCCGGGTCTAGGCCGGGACTGATGGCCCCAGGGCGCTGGGCAGGGCGGGTGCTTTACCAAATGCGGCCTTCTGCGTCAGGGCTCCCAGGCAGCTCAGCTTCCCATCTGCACATGAGCTGCAAGAGACAGGCCAGCCTGCTCTGGACCCAGCGTCTCCCACAGACTCCACCCCAGGCTTCCTGCCCCCCCAAGGGCCGGCCCTCTCCAGGCCGCCCCACCTCCTGAAGAGGCGGGAAAGCTGCTCCTGGGGCCTCTGTGGAGGTCCCCACCCGGAAAAGGCAGGTGCATGTTCAGGAAGGCAGCTGGACATAGGGAGAAGGACATGCCCTCAGCTTGTCCTACTGTTTGGACCCAGAATGTCACTGAAAGGCCTGCGTGCCAAAGGCTTTGCAGCCAGTCTTTGGAGCTATGGGGAGGAGTGGAGGAGCGAGGTCACTGGGGCAGGTAAAGGGGATGTTGAGGGGATGTGGGACCCTGGCCCCTCTCTCACTCTCTGGCTCCCCGCCATGCAGAGTGCAAGTTTGCCACAACATCCTGCCTCACACAGCAGCAGAGCCAGCCTGCAACCTCCAAAACTGTGGCTAGAGTAACCCTCGTCATAGGTTGGCCTCAGGTTTCATGTCACGGTGATGGAAACTGACTGACATGGCTTGTGAAGAAACTGCCTTCAAGGCAGGGAAAGAGTGGGGTCAGGGCACACCCTGCTGGCCCCAGTGAGAACTGCCTGGCAGGAGGCCCACAAGGCACACACTGCCACCACTCTCTGGTCCCCAAGACCCTCACACAACCTCCAGACCTCTTGGTAGAGGGCCTGGCAGGTGTCCTCCCCCAGCCTGGTCCCTTTGTGTCTCAGATCCCTTCGGGGATGGGATGGGGCACAGAAATATCTGGCATGGACAGACCTGCAGCCAGACCCTGCCTGCCTGGGCTGGGGGCAGTAATGAGTTGTGAGGGTGGCTTGGAGGGGCGAGGGGTACAGGGAGCTCAGGCCCTCCCAATCCATGGCCCTCCTTACCACACCATGCTGTTTTCCTGCACGGTCTCCCCATTGGCCACCATGGTGCCATGCAAGTAGCAGGGGCACTTCTGGGCGGGCACACATATGCCTGCGTCATTCAGGAAGGTGTTCTCCGGGCAGGTGCAGCCATCCACAGGCACAAAGCTGACACTGCAGGTGGTGTCGGCCTCACTCAGGGCACGGCAGGTGGGCGGGCAGGTGTCCACCACATACTGGTAGATCTGAGACTTGGGGCAATTGCTCATGTACTTGGCTGTGTGGGTAAGGGTGAGGGACAGGTCAATGGCTGGCCACCTGGCCCAACCCCCCACCTCCTCTGACTGGAACAGTGAACGTCCTCATGAGGTTGGGTGGGGACACACAAAGCTCTTGGCCAAGAATCCAGTAAGCAATCACTGTCCCTCACCAAGGCCCGCAAGCCCCACTCCCACCCATGAGGCCTAGACAGCTGTTGAGGGGACCCCATCCTCTGCGGGGGTACCCCAGCTGGCACTCACTGCAGACGCCGGCCCTCCAGCCACGCAGCAGCACGCCCTTGGCGGCACAGGCCTGCACGTAGGAGGACAGGGCCGCGCACATGCAGTCCTCGCTCTTCTCGCAGTTGCACGTGTCGAACATGCAGTTCTGGGGGCCAGAGCCATCAGGGTCAGGGACTCAGCACACATGTGGCCAATGTCCCCCACCCTGCCAGCCCCTGTCTGGGCCCCCATCTTGGCCTCCTGGGACGCTTCCCTGGGTCCTCCCTCACACCCCACGTGCAGCTGCGCAGAGCCCCATGCAGGGCTGGCCACCCCATGGGGCTGGGGCTCCAGCAAGACCTTGGCCCTTTATCTCTGTGGCCCAGGGGTCCAGCCCCTGCCACGACTGATTCCCTGCTTGGGTCAGCTCCTGCGTCCAGTACAGGGCTGGAGTCCCAGGCAGGCCCAGTGCATGGGTCAGGGGGAGCCCAGGGACCGGCTTGGTCCTCGAACCCACCCTGGGGCCTGCTGGGCTGTTACGGTCCCGAGAAGGCTCACTGCCCAGCGCCCCTTCTCAGTGTCCCCTGACTCCCTGGGGGCGTCCCCATAGCCCAGCAGCAGGACCTTGACTGCAGGAGTGGTGGGTGGGCATTACCGAATAGTAGGTGCTGGGGCTCACGGTGGCGTGGCATTGGGCGAAGGGGCCGTCAGGGCTGGTCAGCTGTGAGCACCAGTGCTGGGCGTACTTCTCTGTGGGCGAAAGGCAGGCTGTCCATGGTCACTCCTGGGCAGCCCACCCGGGGCTGCTCCTGCCCGCAGCAGATAGAGCAGGCACTCGAACACAGAAGGGCCCGTGAGGCCTGGAGGCGCCATGGCTACTGCTTCTCTCCTTTCCTGGGTCCCCAGCCCAGCCTCCCAGTGCCACCACCTTCTAGGGACGTGGGTAGCCACTACCAGGGACGGACGTGACAAGACCTCTCCACCCCTTCTCTGGGTAGGGGTGGGCCACACAGGGAGAGCAAGTGAGCCAGGACCTGCTGGCTGAATGCCTGCCCGGGGCAGGGGCTGGACAGTCAGCAGCACAGGAAGACGGACGTACTCCCCTCCACCCTGCAGCCGGCCCCAGAGCTGCAGGCTGCAGCCACAGCAGGTGAGCAGCCTGGTCGGCCCGAGGCTCCTCCGGGCCTGACGACCGGCCGGCAGACACACTGGGCTCCGCTCTGCCCCCGTTTCCTTCTTCCCAGACTCACCTCTCGGGTGACAGTACACAGGATGGCCAGCTCACCACTAGCCTGAGGCGGGGACAGCTGTACCCCAGGACAGAGTCAGGAGACACCCAAACAGGTGCACCAGCCCCTGAGTGGTCCTCAGGGAGCCAGCGATGGCCACGTACCGTTCTCCACGCTGAGTGAGCAGGGGTCCTCAAAGCTGCCCTTCACATTGGGGCAGGCAGCCTGGGTCTTCCAGGTGTTGGCGAAGGCGGCACCTGTGCCCTCCACCACCCCGCTGTTGGTCCGGAAGTCATCGGCCTGGATGCTGTTGAAATTCCCGCAGAGACCTGGGGAGGAAGGTCATGTCGAGGCCCTGTGCAGGCTCAGGGACGGGGTGGGCGCGAGGACCCCGGGGTGCCACCTCTTACCACAGGTCAGACCCCGGAGCTCAGGGGCCAGCCGCACAAACACCTGCATGGTGGGCACCAGCTGGATGGCCAGCTGCACGCCCAGGTTGGTCTGCGCGATGATGAAGAAGGTCGAGGGTCTGAAGAGGGTGACGTTGGCTGCGGACACAGCACAGGGGTTTCACTGGGAGGTGCCGGGCAGGACCCACAGGCAGCCCCAGGGCGGGAGTGGGCCAGTGCCCTCACCTGTGGACACCGGCAGCTGCGTGTAGATCTGGTTCACAAACACCTCCCCGCTGGCCTTCACCACCACAGCCTGCGGACAGCCAGCGAGTCAGCGGGGGCCTGGGCGGCCTCCACCACCGCCCCCTGGTCCCTGCAGAGGCTGCGGAGTGTGCCTAGAGCCCACAGGACGGCGACCCTGAGCTCTGCCCCTGACTCGCTCTGAGTCTGACCTTTCCGAGGGTCACACGTGCTTTTAGCCACGTAAAAACCAGACAGTGTCAGTCCAGCAGAGACCTTGCTGGCCAGGGGTGTGTCCCTCCTTCCTGGGGCCGGGTGGGGCTGGCACTGAGCTGCTCCACTTAGGGACGGTCCCTCAGAGGACCTACGAGCAGGGACACGGCTGGCCGGGGCAGAGGGTCCACTTGCTGTGGCCAGATCCAGGGCTTGGCGGAGAAGCCTGGCAGTGGGGGTCGCGCCCCGTCCTGCCCGTGGGCGACACTCACCGTCGGGCCCCCGCCCAGGCGCAGCTCCACGCCCTTCAGGCAGGTCTCGCTCTCGGTCAGACCGCACCTGCGCAGCTCGGCCAGCACCGTGAAGGCATCGTCGTTGCAGGGCTGTGGGGAGCAACGTGGCGCTCACCTCTTCGGCCTCGCCCCTGTCCTCCAGCCCACACTGCCCCTTGCTAGAAGGCCCCGAGGGCACAGCCAGGCACCCAGGGAGGAAACTGTTCACCGTCTGAGGGAAAGCACTGCCTCCAAACAGGTCCTGGGGGAGGCCCTGGGGGGCTGGGGGGGCTGGGGAGGCCCTGCGGGAGGCAGACCAGGGGTCCCAGGGGCCAGCAGAGGGACAGGGAGCAGACATCCGGGGCAGCGGCTGCCCACCACACTGCCATGGTGGTTGCAGGACGCCAGGCCTCGTCCACCCCACAGATGCACCTTTCCAGAGAGCCTGCCGGAGGCCACGACACAGGGACCAGGGCACGTGGGTTTTGCTCTTCAGTGGTGGCCAACACCACGTTGACCCAAGATGATAAGAGGGCGAGCTGGGCGGGGAGGTGGGCAGCTGGGGTTCAATGCACTTTCTGCCCGACCAACAAATGACCCCCAAACTGCTCTAAAAATAAAGCCACTGAAAACCCAAATGCAAGGTCAGAGGGGTCAGGGCACTGGACAGGGGCCACTACACTCCAACCAGCATCCAAGTGACCCAGGCACTCCCTCATGGTCTCCCCTGGTGAAGCCCGGGCTGGGGGGGGGCCAGGGAGGCTGGCCGTCCCAGGTGCCCAGGGCTGTACCTTGGTCAGCACGTAGCTGCAGTCCCCATGCACTGTGTACTGCTTCTCGTCAAACGTGGACAGGTGGGAGCCGCCCAGCACAGAGCAGGTGCCCTGGCACGGCACCTCCTGGCAGCTCCAGCGGCCTCCGGAGCAGGTGCTAGGAGCAGAGGAGAAGGAGCACAGTGTGTGCTGCCCAGGGCACCAGGCCTGCCGCACCCCTCCAGACGGGGCTTCCGGCAGGCTGCGAGGCCACAGCAGACCTGCAACCTAGGCCTAGCCCTGAGCTCCCAGAGGAACTGGCCCTCGGCAGGCTGGGGACAGGGAGGGACCTACCACTGGGTGCAGTCTGTAGAGTAGTTGGCCCCTGGGGCATAGGAGGTCCCATTGTACAGGCAGGAACACTGAGACATGGGGACACAGCCAGTCTGGCCGATGTCATCAAACACCGTCCCTGCAGGAAGCAGGTCAGCTGTGACACAGGTACCCCCAGGGCCCAGCCAACCTGAGGCCCAGGGGCACCCCCAGCAGGGTCTGAAGGGTCTTTTTTCTATGTTCCAGCCATAGCCATCTGGCACCCAGAAGGCATCTGTGTTTGGGGGGTCCTGTGCCTGGGTTGGCAAGGGTGGGCCCCCAACTGACCCTCAGGGCAGAAGCAGCCGGCCACACAGTGGTCCTCGCAGAGCTGGGAGCGCTGGGGGTTGGAGCAGGTGTCGGTGCAGGGGGAGCCACACTCCTGGTGCTGCATGTTCAGGGGGCACGTCTGGTCTGCAGGGCCACCGGACAGGTCGTCACACCCAGCTCCTTTCCCTCAGGACAGCGTGGTGGGAATGGGCACTGGGGGTAGGGCAGGGCTGGGCACTCACAGCAGAGGTCGGGGCCCCTCCAGTCCTGGGGCAGGCCCCCTGCGTGGGCGCACTGCCGTGAGTACTCGGCCAGCGTGTGGCAGATGCAGCTGGGCAGGTCGGCCTGCTCACAGAGACACAGGTCCTGCCGACAGGCCTCCACGTAGCTGCTGACGTCCACCAGGGCCGCACAGCCCGAGAACAGCTGGCCTCGCAGGAGCTCCTCGCAGATGCCCTGGGGCCAGGCAGGAGTCCAGGCTCGGGGACGCCCTGCGAGATCGCAGGACCACCCACAGCCCCTCCCCCCACTTCTGCCCTGCACTCTGAGGCTTACGGAGCCGGTGGAGCAGTTCTGGGGTGCAGGGTCGGGGTCCCGGCACTGTTCCGTGGGCCCGTCCATCTTCTGCAGGTTCCCAAACTCGATGGGGGTCAGCCTGACATCTGTAGGAAACAGGGAGCTGGCTCTTCCTGCAGGCCCCAGACCCTGCAGCCCAGCACCCAGGCAATGAAGTCCCAGGGGCCAGAGCCCCCAGGTGGGCTTCCCCCTCCTGCCCACCCTGGGACACTCGGGGGGTCTTGAAATGACTCAAGGAAGCAGCAGGAGCCTGGAGACTGTTCCTGCCGCTGGGCTGGGATGCGCCAGGGGCTGAAAGTGAGCCTGCGCTTCCCTGGCCAGCCCTGTGCAGGGCCTCGCTGGCCAGGGGCAGCTGGAGGCTTGGGCAGGCTCCATGCCCCTGACTGGACACCCTTCTGGGGGTGGGCCTGGCAGCTGGGGGACGGTCAGGGAGGCTGGCTGTGCAGCCACAGTTGGAACGCCACTTCTCGTGGCCACGACGCGAGCATTGAGGAAGCAGGTGCGAATTTCCAGGGAGGCTGCGGGTCCTGGGCCCCTGTCCAGAGCAGCAGCACGGAGGACAGGGTCCTGACTGGCTCTCAGCTTCCCACACGCACCCCTGAGGCAGGCAGACGCCAGGACTGAGTGGGCACGTGTGTCTGCGCACGTGTGTGTAGGGTGTGTGCTAGAACCGTGCCCGTGAGCAGGTCTGCATGTGCACACGCCTGTGCACGGGTCAGGCACATGTGTGCGGTGTGAGAGTATGTTGGCAGGGGCTGTGGGACTCTGGGAGACTGGGCCTTCCAGGGAGCTGAGGAGGGGACAGGTGGCCTCGAGGAGCCTCACCGTGGGAAAAGAACTCGCTGAACACAGGGATGCCGTTGAAGTCCCCACAGAGCCCACAGGTCTGGTTGGCGAACTTGCTGTCCAACTCTAGCTGGAATGGGAGGAGACATCAGAGCCAGTCCCAGGACAGGAGGGACCAATCCCCAGAGGGAACGTGTCCCAGGGACACACAAGCATGAGGCCCACCCAGGAGCTGCAGGCAGCTCGGCCCTGAGCAGGGCTCCTCTGTGGGAGCAGACCCCAGGGCTCTGCTGGTCCTGCCCCTCACCTCCTGTGGGGCAGGGTCTCATCCTCTTGCCCCCTTGGCCCAGGGCAGTCTCCACCCTCTGGACAGCTGACCAGGGCAGGCCAGGCCCTTGGAGGACAGGAGGTGTGCACCCCCGCTGGGAAGCCCATCCATCCCGCCTGACCAGCCTCACCCAGAGGACCACCCTGTCCTCCCAGGAGGCCTGTCCTCCCCACCCCGCAGCCTCACCAGGAGGCTGTCATCGTCCTGGTCCCACATGAAGACGAGGCCCAGCCGAGCCGTGACTTTCAGGTTGCCGTTGCTGCGCTCCATCAGGACCCCAGACTGGCTGAAGGGCAGCTGGACCCTGTGGAGAGAGGGTGGGGCTGAGGCGCCCAGGGGCAGGGCGAGGAGGGGGTCACCGCCAGGAGGGTCCCCAGCCTTGTGAGTGACAGGAAAGAGCGCCTGGAGGCCCTGGTGTTCTGGAGGAACCGGGAAGGGCCCCGGAGGGCAGGTGGCTGTGTGCAGGGCCCAGAGAGCCTGGCCAGCACCGCTGCCTCTTCCCTCAAAGGTGACGCCCTGCTCACCCCCACCACCACCCCACAGGGTGCCACCCGGGGCTCAGACTCACGGGTGGCCATTGACCAGGATGGAGCTCTCATTCAGCTCGATGACCAGGCCATCGAGCTTCATGATGACCCTGCTCAGTGTGGTGGTGTTGGCCGCCCGGCTACGGCGCAGCTGCACGTTGAAGTCCTCGTAGGCGGCTCCACAGTGGGCGGAGAACACGTAGTTGCACAGGCCGGGGAAGCGGAAGATGTCGCCGTCGAAGGTCTTGTAGTGGAAGTCGCCCCAGGTGCTGCACACCCGCCCGTTGTGGGCCCGGTTCAGGGCTGCGGGACAACAGCGTGGCCTTTGGAGGAGCTTGCCCTGCGCCCACTGCACCCACCAGGGATGACCCTCCACCTGCCCCCAGAGTCCCCCCTCGTGCTGCTGCCCAGGGTAAGGCATCTGGGGTCCCCTCTGCACCCAGGGAACTCTGGGAACCAGCCATGGCAGTTTGGGACAATTTTCCAATGCTTCCTCACACCCGGAATTGGGGGTTCCCTTTCCAACAAGCCCCTGCAGGTGTGAGGGAGGGGAGCCCAGCTAACCCACACCTCTTTCCCGGCCTCGGGTTTCGCTCACCTTGGACCACAGGGATGGTCCTCAGAGGCGGGGTGTCAGTCATCCTGAGGAGGGGGTCCCCTGTGGAGACAGCAGCTCATGGGATGTGCATACAGCCTCCAGGAGCCAGGGACGCCACTGCCCTGAGGAGATGGGCCAGGGCCAGCGGATCCAAGCTCTGGGCCTGTAAGCCCAGTCTGGCGGCTGCTGTTGAGACCTCCACCGAGCGCTGCACCCGGCCCACACCCAGCCTTCCCGGGCCTTCCCATCCCTCTCCGCTGCAGAGCCCCGGGATGCTGGCCCTCACAGCCCCAGGGCCCGGAACCTGCTGCTTGGATGTGGGGTCTCTTGCTCCTGGGATGCAAAAAGGCCTGGGTCAAGGAGATTAGGAGATTAGGCACTGCTGCTCCTGGTTTGGACTGGTGTGGGAAAGGCCAGCAGACGGGGCTTTAACCTAAAACACCCCAAACCCCCGCTTTGAAACCTCTGGCCACCCTCCAGAGCCAGCACCAGAGCCTGAAAGGTGTGCGGGTCGCTGCAGCAGAGTCAAACAGGGAGAGACGGAGGGACCCGGCCCCCAGCCCCAGCACCCGGCTGGCCCTGTGGCGATGGAGCCAGCAGCCTCTGAGGTCCCTCAGAGCCTGAGCTTCAGGGACCCACCCCTGACCGGTACGGGCTGGGCCAGAGAGGCCAGGCAGGGACTGGCCAGGCCACGTACACCAGCATGTCTTCCGGCCCCAAGTTCTGACACCACAGCTGTTGTCTGCTGTAGAGCCAGCCCAAGACAAGTGGCCCCTGGGGACCCTGTGCCCACCCAGGTGGGGTCAGAGGCTCTGCAGGCAGAGGGTAGGGAACAGAGGCCAAGACTCACCACTGTGCCCTGGAAGGGGAGAGAGGTTGGCGCTGTGCTCACGGCCGGGTTGCAGAGAGCCCTGCTGGGCCTGGCCTGCGGAAGAGGGGGCAAACCTGAGGAGACGTGCAGACAGGTGCCTCGGGATGTGCCACCAGGCCTGCAGACGGAGGGAGGTGCGGGGTGGCCAGCGCAGAATGTTCCCTCTGCCCTGTGGGGGGGCTGGACATCTCCGTCCATGTGGGCTTTGTCTGAGTCGGGCTGGCGGCTAGAGAGAGACCCCTGGGGGCGTTCCCTCTGCTGGCCCCGTGGCGCCCTTGGCCCGGGCCGCCTCACCCTGGCCCTGCATCTCCAGGGAACACTCCTTCACTCCTGTCCCCTCAGTCACTGTGTGGGGTGTGGGAACAGAGCCAGCAGTGCTCCTCCTGGGAAGGGACTCCACTGGGAATCAGGACTCGAGATATGACTCAGTGACCGCTTGTCACAGGAGGCCAGGGGTCGGAGGGCCAGGATGGCCAGGGCAGCTGGAGCAGGGCCTGCAGGGAGACTGGGTCCTCCATGGCTGCACAAATGTGCAGATTATCCCAGACACTGGCCTGACGCCCCCCGAGCCAGGGTGGGGGGAGGGGCCTGGCCCACCCAGAGCCGCGCACAGGAGGGGCTTGGGCAGAGCGTGGACTCACTCCACTGAGCCCACCTCCCAGATCCTACACTGCCCCTGGGGTCCTCGGGCCAGGCTGGGGGCCCTCGGGGACAGAGAAAGAATGGGACCCACACGTGCCATCCCCCGGAGGCTGCCCCCTCCTCCACCAGCCAGGACGTCCTAGCTGTGCTCCACACCCCCACAGTGGGCTGCGGGAGGCCTGGCCTGGGAGGGGCCAGTGAGGTCAGGCCCCCAGCATCAGGGAGCAGTCCTAGCCCTGGAAATGTGCTGGAGGAGGCCACCGGGAGGGTCAGTGGGGCTGGGGACTCGGGTGGTGCTGGCTGCGACGGGCAGCTCCCCTGGGAGCCCCATTCACCCCTGTCCTTCCCTGCGGGCCCAGCACTCCTCCAAGGGTCCTGGGAGACTTCTGAGCCCAGGGAGAGCCACACTGAAGGAAAGGGGGTGGCCAGGAGGGGCCGGGAGCCCAGCACGTTCTCGGAGAGATGCAGGAGGCAGGAGCCGAGGCTTTGACTCTGGGGCTGTCCGGTGGAGGGGAAGGTGGGCAGGGAAGGCACCTGCCCTTCCAGGAGCCCTGTCTCTCCCACCCCTGGACATCACCCGGGGCACCGTCAGCAGAGGCCGGGACACCACAGAAGTCTCAGGACCCTGAGCCCCATGACTCTCAGGGGTGGAGGGGTGGGTGAGACGGTTCCCCTTTGGACATCACACCTACCCCAAGACATACCCCAGGCCACCCCCAGGAGCCTAGACAGGCAGGAGCCGGTGAACCAGGCCTGTGGGGTGTCCAAAGGGCAGAGAGCCGGCCCTGACCAGGCCTGAGCGGACTCTGAAAATGGGCTCCTGCTTCTCCCCTCAGAAGCTTGGCAGCCCAGAGCCCACCCGACCCACCAAGCCAGGCGCTGCTGGGGGGTGGTCAAGGCCACAGGCAGGGGCGCATGGCTGGAACCCCTCATGGACACACCTAGCTAGCCCAGGACCCGGGCAAGGACTCAGCTTCCATTGCCCACCTGGGGCCGGGGCCTCCCCGGGGCTTTGGGGAGCCACCTGGGGAAGCTGGAGGTTCCAGCCTACCTGTGTGCTGGGTGCAGGCCAGGGCCCAGGCCAGGGCCCAGAGTGGGGCCAGCTTCCTCCGGCCAACAGCCATGGTGTGGAGAGTGGGGAAATGTCCCCACAGGTGGCCTCTGAGGAGTGACTCTGGTCAGCAGCAGGCTTTTATAGCCCCGGGGCTGGCTCCAGCCCCAGCCGCTTCCCGTGGGTGGGCGGGGCAAGCCTCTGGTCCCCCTCACCCAGGTAAACAGTGGGCGCTGGCTGGTCAGTAGCCGGCAGCAGGCAGACAGGGGTGTGTCTGTGGGTGGGGCCTGGCTTCCCAGGGGTCCCCCAGTCCTGCTGTGGGGAGTTCTCCCCACCTGTCTCCCCATGGGGACCTTCCCTGACACCTTCTGTGTCTGGCCGCCTGACCCATGAGCTCCTGGTGCCTCGAGAAACCACAGCATTTGCCCAGCTGGCCAGTGCCCCCCGAGACTGCCACAGGCCTGGCTGGGGGTCATCCTTACCCTCGCTTCCTCCTCAGGGCAGCCCCCAGCCCTACCTGCCCAAGACCCAGCTATGCCTCAGGCTCCAAGCCCCTCGCAGGCCCTGGGCAGCAGAGGGCCAGTTGCCTTCACCGGTGGCCTCTGGCTGTGAAGAGCTTGATGCCCACTAGGCTGGAGAGCTACTGATGGGCCCGAGCCGACTTGGCCTGATGGCTCTGGCTGAGAAGGTGCCATCAATCACATCATGAGCATTGCCAGGCCTGGAGTAGGGCCTCGGGGGTCCCCAGACTGTCCCTGAGGCCTACAGGTTTGGGCACCAGGAGTCCTGCCCATCCTGAGGGGCTCCACATGGCCTCTGTCCCCAGCGCTCTTGGGCACATTCTGCCTGCCACCATGTGGGTGACCCGCTGCTCCTTGAGGGCTTCTCCCTGCCCTGGGGCAGAACCTGCCCAGCCTTGGGGGGGCCAGAGTCAGTTTTTAGGCCAGCGTTAGGAGAGTGTGGCCCAATGACTAGTCCCTAAATATCAGGGCCCTTCTCCCATGGCTTGCAAAAGGAAGGTCACTGGGACAGGGGCTGTGCCAGGCCAGTGGAATCTCACTCACCCTGGAGGGCATGAAGTCCGTGGGGCACCTGGCCAGGCAGCAGCCCTGCAAGCCCTCACCCCCGCTGAGCCCCAAGGCCACTCAGCGCTGGGCTCGGGCCTGGCTGAGCCAGGGCCCTCCCTCCAGGATCAGATAAGCGAGTGTTCCTAGAGCCCAGCGAGAAGGGCTGGGGTTGTGGCCCTGACGGAGTGGCCCCTGGAGTTACCATGGAGATAGGGAAAATGTTGGGGCCTGGGCAGGGCGGGGGCCGGGCACGTCCCACAGCATCGTGGTCATGCTGCCGTCAGGCTGCTAATCCTGCCTCCAGCCCCCGGCACAGGAAGCCAGCACCCAACCGCCCCTCTGTCCTGGCAGGCTGTGCCCGGGTGACTCAGTGGAGATTAAGCCCCAGGCCAGCCCAGATCCGGTTGGTTTCGGGCCCCATATTGGGGCAAGGAATGCCAAGTCTGGGTATCCTGCACCCCACAGAGGTGGGGGAGTGGGGGCCTGGGGACAAGGAAGCGCCACTGACCCCATACGGTGGCCCTACTTCCCTTGGGGATGAAAATAGATCTGTCCCAGGACTCCCAGGACCCCCAGGATGCCAGGTGCTCCTCATGGGCAGAGTGGTCAGCCCAGCACCCCTCAGATGTGTGAGATGAACATGACTGGCCTGCCCTTCCCACTCTGCTTCCCCATCCTCACCAGAGCAGCAAGACTCTGCTCAGGTCAGGAAAACAAGGCCCGTGGCCCGGCCCGGCCCTGGCCCTGCCCGACCCTGGCCCGGCTCGGCCCTGGCCCGGCCCAACTGTCACGGGCCCAGATGAGTGGGATGGGCCTCTGGTTTCAACAACTCCAGGCCCAAGTTGGGGTCCCCCCGACTGTCCCAGCTTGTCACCTTCATTGGCAGGACATGGGGTCAGCCCAGTTCTGGCCAGTAGGACCTGGGGGCCATGCCCTGTAAAATGCCCAGACTAGCCAGGCCTCAGCCTTCCTTCTCCTGCCCAGGAACAAAGGGCAAGGGGCTCTGTCTTGTGAGGCCAGGGGTGGGCAGCTTCCCACGCTCCCCACTGTGGGGCCCACAGGGCTCCGTGGGGCTGGCATGTGGCCCTCCAGGGCAGGAGGCGATGGCCCTTGTGCCTACGTGGACCAGTCCTTCACCCTCTCTATGCCTCGGAATCCTTGGCTGTCGGACCCACTGTGCAGAGGACAAGGTCAGTGCAGCATGCTCTGAGCTATCCTGGTCCTGGACAGTGCCCAGAGGCCAGGACGCTCCTGCCTGCTGCTCCCAGGGCCGGCACCTGGCACTCCTCAGACACGCTGAACCACTCTGGCACCCACCCCTTTCCTGGTTACATGGCGGCATGTGAAATAACGGTAGGTTTACTAACAGGCTCGTAGGACTCCCGGTCACTGATGCACGGCGCATGCCCAAGGGTCTAGGGATGGGCCCACCAGCCAGACCACCAGCAAGACCAGCACTCTGACTGCCAAGTCAGCAGTGTGCGGGGAGGACCTGGCGTCCTGTTTGATGAGACCTGTGTGAAACCTGGAGAGTGATTTCGTGAGCTCTCGAGGAGGAAGCGGGCTCCCTCCTGGCCCTGGGGAGGCCCCTTGCAGCCCAGCGGGGCAACCTGACACTTTGAGGAATTACGGCTGGTGTTGACAGAAGGGGCAGGCTCCCCAGTGGATTTTCACCAAGCCAGGAACTTCCTTGATCAGCGGACGTCATCTTGAGTTTCTCCCTGCTCCGCTGAGGGGGCCAGAGAGGGCCATGGCCGCGGCGGGGCCTCCCTGCCCTGCACAGAGGGAGCTGAGACCTGGCCTGGCTGGGCGGGGTCAGCACCTCAGCACCAGGGAGAAAAGGAGCAGTGTGACTGGGGTTTTTGGTGGGGCCACTCTGATTTGAGCCCTTTCGCACGGGTTTGTTTTCTCTGAATCACTGGGCAAACAGAATTCCTCCCAAGATCTGGCCTGGGCAGCTGAAGGAAGTCCTGTCCCCCTCAGACCCATGGTTCTGGCCAAAGCACCAGCTGCCTGCGTCCGTGTCCACAGCCAGGACCACATGGTCGGCTGCTGAGAGGGGCTGATGCTGGCCTTGAGCCCCGTGTCTCCCAGAGCCTGACCGGCACCCGCCCAGTCTGCCCAGGTCTCCCGCTCCCCCCACCAGCAGGCCTGGCGTTGGCTCCTGGGAACCTGGTCTTCGTCCTGCTCCTCCCGTCCCCTCCCACACCTCAGTCCTCCAGCCCCTGACCACCTGTCACCCTCCTACGTTCAGAGCAGCTCCAAGTGCGTGTGTGCCTACAAATAAATTTGGGGTGGAGGGTCACAGACCCTGGGACAGATCCCCTGACCAGGTCCTCCTTGGGGACCACGGCTCAGCCAGTTTCCTCAGCCCAGACCTTTCCTCCCAACCCTGAGACCCCCAGGAGTCTCCGGTAGTGGGAGGCGCACTTGGGACCCTGCCCAAGCACCCTCCACAGCTGTTTTCCCACCCTGGGCAGGGGACCTGGAGCACCACAGGGCCACCTCAGGGTCACAGTGCACAGTCCCTGCAAATGTTCTCACTGTTGATCCCAGGCCACTGGGGCCCAGCGAGAACGTCTGACCCCTGGACAAGAGGAGTACGTGCAGGGCCCTGGCACACGGAAGGGACCGCTTCTCCAGGTGACGAGTTCAGAAGGCCCTCGTGGGTGTGCACCCACAGTAGCCAGAAGACCTGTTCACACACCCGGGTCACAGCCCATCAGCCACCAGCCAAAATGGGCAAGTAACCCCTGTCCATTACAGGATGGACGTGTGCACCTAGTGCAGGGCACGCCCAGGAGGAGCAGGGCTCAGCCTTCAGAGGGGATTCTGCACCTGCTGCGGGGACGGGCCCTCCTGGACACAGGCAGGCCCAGAGAGAGAGGCCCTGCGGGATTCCGCTGCTGCGGGCCCCTCGAGCGCCCAGGTCCTCCGACAGAGGCAGGAGGGAGCGGGCTGGAGGCGGAGCAGTTTCACGGGGCAGAGCTGGGGCCTGGGGAGGTGAGGAAGCTCTGGAGGAGGCCGCCCAGCAGGGTGCAGGTGCCCAGCACCCTCGGACTGGGCTTGAACGAGGTCAGGATGGGCAGTTTGGGTTTGTGGACTTGACCTGCTTTAATAAATTGGAGACGCGGTCCCACACCTGAGAGCCCGAAGGCGTCTTCTCGGGACTCTGGGGAAAGGTCCTCTGAGAGGAGGCGCTGCTCCCTGCCAGCCCTGGCGCCACGCACCCGCCCACAGCTGGGGTCCTGCTGACCTCCTGCTCAGCCTCACCCTCCGCCCCAGACCTTCAGGGCTGATTTTCCTGGGCCTCCCTGTCCTGGGGAAGGGCTTTCTCCCCAGGGCTGGGGCCAGGCCTGGGACGCCATGTTCTAGGGCCGTGAGTCCAGAGGCATGGGCAGCCATCCTGGATGCCACAGCCAGGTGCCCCGTGTTCACCCTCCTGGACCCCTGAGGAGCCCACAGGTAGACAAGCCCGGGTGCCCAGGATGCGGGCACCCCTGGACTCTGCCTGCCCACCTTCCTGGCTGGGGCCCAGGGGGTTGGCCAGCAGCTCAGCCCTGCACCGCAACCTCGGGCCCACCTCATGTGACCAAGCCCCCAGGGAAGTGGGGGCACCCCCCCACACCCAGAAGGACCAGGGTCAGAGACGTCAGGGCCGGCAGCCAGCAGCGGCCCTGGGGAGAAACCCCCGGGAAAGGACGGCCCTGTGCCAAGCAGCGCACACTCATCACGCACAAGCTCAGAGTTGTGAAGCTGAGAGGGAGAGGCGAAGGGCACAGCAAGGACCAGGAGCTCAGCTCAGGGAGGGCAGAGGTGGACGCACTGCCCAGAGCATGGGCCACGGCCTGGGGCACAGACGCACACAGAGGCACAACCACACACACGACCAAACTCACAACTGCACACAGACACGATCATGCACAAACAACCACACACAAACGCACAACCACACACACAACCACGCACACACCCCAACCACATACACTCACAAATGTGCAAACACACACGACCATACCAACAGGTGCTCACAAATGCACAAACACAAGCGCAGACCACATGCAGATGCACTTACCGAACACACCTATAGACACACAACACACACCCAGGGGCGAAGAACGAGGGAAGGGAGCAGGTGAGCCCAGTCTGCCTTGCGGCCTCCACGTGCTGCCTGGCCCCTCCCGTGGCCTGCACCTGGCAGCTCTGTGAGAGCCTTCGCCGCTCCATGGGCTACCACGGCCTTGGCCTCAGCCTCAGCCTCTGCCTGCTCTGCCGGGGGTGTGCAGAGGGGCCTCCTGGGACCCTGGTCCTCCCTGGAGACTCTAGGCCCCTGCCTGCACTGTGTCCCCCCATCCCAGGGCCCCTCCTCCACCAGGTCTCCCTGTCCCTCCCCCACCCTGTCCCCTTAATCCAGGGCTCCTCCTCCACCCTGTCCCCTTAATCCAGGGCCCCTCCTCCACCCTGTCCCCCCTTAATCCAGGGCCCCTCCTCCACCCTGTCCCCCCTTAATCCAGGGCTCCTCCTCCACCCTGTCCCCTTAATCCAGGGCCCCTCCTCCACCCTGTCCCCCCTTAATCCAGGGCCCCTCC
>NW_026000001.1:6265455-6268919 GCF_001458135.2 Marmota marmota marmota
AAGGCCAGAAAAGAAGGCAGGTCAGAGGAGCCCCGGCCTCGGAGTCGAGGCTTGCTGCCTCGCTTCTGCCCCTGCCTCCTTCAGACTGAGTTGTGATAACGCGCGACAGCCTAACAGTGACACAGACAGCCATGCCGGTGGCTCAGACGCACACGGCAGACGCACCCTAGGCAGCCCTCGGGAACCCAAGTGCTGCCCCTTGTGCAGGGTTCGAATGGCGCTCCAGGGAGATGCCCACTCCACGGGCACCTGGAGGCCAGGGCCGTGCGCTGTTCTGTCTTGCCCTGGAGCCCCAGTGGCGCCTTCCCCAGAGACCCTGCTTCTGTAACTCCCCAATGGGATCAGTCACACTTCCTCTGGGGCCTGATGAGATTGACTCTGGTCCTCGTGGGGACGCCTACGGTGGAGCCTCACGTGACGGGGAACGTGGCTTGTGAGCGGCTTCTTCAGGTGGACTGCAGACCCTTCCTCTGCGTCTGCGTCTGGTGAGGGCAGCAGCCCCCCAGCAGTGGACAGTGTCCCCACCACCCAGTGTGTGCCCTCGCCCTGGCAGCCACTGCTGCTGCTGTCCCTGGAGATGGCCTTTATAGAAGCACACCACAGGTGACTGTTGGGGCCTGCTCCCTCGCTCTGTGCACCGCTACACGGAGTCTGACCCTCCCTGCCGGTCAGGTTCCACCCCATGAGGCCAGCTGAGGGGCTGAGGGACGGCTCCAGCATGCAGGATGGCCCAGTGCCCTCAGTGGGGCTGGTGGCTAGCTATGTCCAATGCACAGTTAGCTGCCTCATCCCCTCAGTGCCCGGCGGTGCCACCTCCCACCTCCCACTCTGCTTCCTGTCCTTGTGGCAAGCGGCTTTGCTCCACCCAGGGCTCAGGCCAGGAAGGGCCATCTTGACACAGACCCGAAGCAGTAGGCTCAGCAGCCCACAGGCTGGAACCTCCAGAACTGTGAGCTGACCTTTTCTCTTTATAAGCTGATTAGCTGAGGTATTCTGCTGCAGTCCCGGGAGACAGACTAACACACTAGTCTAGGACCCACCTTCCCGTATGAGTTTTAGAATGACCTGTCTCCAGCTACAAAAATTCTTGCTGGGATTTCGATGGAAATTATATTAAACCTTAATTTGGGGAGAATCGACAGCTTGACTACTTTGAATTCCGCTGGGGCATGCTTGAGCACAGAGTCCCTGTGCACACCTCCGAGCTCTTCCATGGGTGCTCTTCGTTCTCAGCAAGCGCGTCCGGGCGCCCTCCAGCCCTGGGCCTTCCGTGCTGTCTGAGCAACTGTGGATGGTGGTGCTGCAGGCCAGTGACGGCATGACTGTGGCCAGCGTCCACCCCGAGTCACACCTGGTGGGCATCTTGCACCCTTCCTCTTCCTGAGCACACGCTGGCTCTGGTTGAATTGGGGTGGAGCCTGTGGATTTCCTATCCAGACAACCACGTCACCTGCCAACAGGCTCCACTCCAGCTCCGCCTCCCAGGACCCTTTCCCTTCTCTGCCTGAGCCGAGTCCTCGCCCGTCCCCGCACCCTTCGCCTCCCAGGACAGGGTTAGTGCCAGGGCTGTTTGGTCTGGGTTGTACCCTGGTCCCTGTTGTCTGTCTCACTGAGGAAATCCCTGTTTTCCTGAGGTGTTTTGTTTTGTTTTGTTTCGGGCACTGGGATGGAAACCCAGGGCGTTTCTACCTCTGCGCCGCAGCCCAGCCCTCTTTATTCTATTTTGAGGCAGGGCCTGGCTAAGTGGCCAAGGCTAGCCTGGAACTTGTGATCCTCCTGCCTCGCCGCCGAGTCTGGGATCCCAGGCGAGGCCCTGTGCCTGGCTTCCTGGGGCTTTCTGAAGAGTGATCGCCGATTGGCAGGTAAATGGATGAACTGGAGACTACTGTGCTAAGTGAAATAAGCTGATTCCAAAAAACAAAGGCTAAATGTTCTTTCTCATGTACGGACGGACGGAAGCTGACTCCCAATAAGGGGGAGGAATAGAAGTTCACTGGGTGAGACAAAGGGGAATGAAGGGAGGACCCGGGAAGGGGCGTGGGAAGACAGGAGAAGTAGGACCAAGCTTCCTGCGCTCCCGTGTGCGTACACACCGGGGCAGCTCCACATGGAGCTGAAGTCACCCTCCCTGTGCGTACACACCGGGGTAGCTCCACATGGAGCTGAAGTCACCCTCCCTGTGTGTACGCCAAAACACTCTCACGTCATGGGTATCTAAAAAGAACACATAAATTACATGTGGAACTCTGCTGCTGCCAATTAGCCAGCTCCTTCCTGGCCAGAGGGTCATGTGGAGGGGGGGTCCTCAGTGAAGGTGCTGGGGGGCTCTCGCATGGACACCCTGTGCTGAGCCCTGGCCTGACTCGCTGTCGAGCTCCACATGAGGCTGGGTCGGCCAGGCAGGGTCTGTCCCAGGCAGGTCGGTCCCAGACAGGGTCTGTCCCAGGCACACTCCGTGGACCTCTGCCCGGTCACGGGCAGAGTGTCCAATGCCAACTTGGTGCAGCTGGTTGACCATGGTGCTGGGCTCCTCTGCCTGCTTGATGGCTTCGGCCGAATGCTCTGCTGGTGTGCGGAGGGCAGTGGACACCTCTGTTGCTCCTGCCGGCTCCTGGCCTCCTGGGGACGGGTTCTGAGCCTTCCTTCCCAGGGCGTCTCGGCTCGCCCGCACTCCTGCAGGATGCAGGTGCGTCATCCTGGGCTGCCCACTCCTCTCTGCCAGCCCTGGGAAACGGTCCTGCTCCCTGCAGCCTTGTGGGTTCGAGGCGGCCTGTGGTCAGTCTGGCTATCCTTCTGCGGTGGGTAAAATGCCGTCTCTTGGGCTTCCAACCCGCTCTCTGGTCCCCACATGCTCGGCCCTGAGGCCTCCTGGAGTGGCCTGCTGGGGCTCTCCTGGTTGGGCTTCCCATTCTGCCCTCTGGGAGGACCTCCACCTTGCTGCTTCCACTGCCCTCTCAGCCGCCCGGTCCCTTCTCCAGTTATCAGCTGTGCGTCAACGCAACACATTCCCGAGATAAGCCACTTAGGAAGAGATAAGGTGGGCTTTGACTCACCATTTTGGAGGCCCCGGTCAGGACCCATTGGCCCTGTTGCTTGAGGGCCTGGGGTTGGGTGCTTGTCCTAGTGGAAGAAGAAGACAGAGGAAGGGGCCGGGTCCCCCCATCCCCTACGGGGCACGGGCCGGCCACCCAAGGCCTCCCCTGGCCCAGCCTCCTGAGCTCTCCTCCTGCAGAGCCACCCTGGGGACCAAGGCCTCGGCACACGGCCCCAATGTCAGAGCCTCGTTTGCATGACCGCAATCCCTATGGCTGACCTCCTGCTGGCCAGGGTGTGGGCCAGCTGCTCCGGCTGCAGTGCACTGATGCCCACTCTGGGGCTCTTTCCCTCCACCCCGTCTCTGGGCCCAACCACTGGGGTTTTGTCTTTGCTTTTTTATCTCTCTCTTTTTTTTTTTTTTTTTGTGG
>NW_026000001.1:6271251-6301263 GCF_001458135.2 Marmota marmota marmota
GGTGTGAGAGAGAGAGGAGGAGGAGGAGGAGGAAGAAGGAGGGAGGGAGAGGTTGAGGGAGAACTTTGGCCAGAGCTTTTGCCGATGCTGACCCGCCCCTCGCAGACAGGAGGTCTGAAGGCCTTTCTTTAGAAAGATGGGCAGCAAGACCTGGCCTCAGCCCAGGACCACAGCCCCAGCTGCCCTCCTCTGGCCCCTCGGCAGGTTCCCTGGGGCCTGAGAGTCCAGAGGGGCTCAGGCCCCAGCCAGGGCTGCATGGAGCTGCCTTCCTGCAGCCTCACTGCCCTGGCCTCCGTGCACCAGGGGCCAGCAGCCTTGCCCAGACGGCTTCTGCCTCGTTGCTGGTGCCCCCTCCCCTGCCCCGGGTGGGGCTGGCTGTCTAGACTGTGGGGCTCCTCAGCCCCCAGCTTTTGTCCCCAGAGCGCCTGCAGCACACAAAAGGGTATTTGCCTTCCCACTCCTGCACCCTGGCTCCTGGCCAGCCTCGGGCCCTGGGCCCACCCACCAGAGGGGCAGACCCGGAGGCCGCGGCTGCATCTGAGGGCAGGATGGAGCCACGGGGCTGGGTGGGTGAGGACAGGCTGGGGAGCTGCACCTCCTGCTGGGGGTGGGGGCCTCATGGAGGGTCTGGGACTCAGAGCAGGACGTGGACGAGCGGCCGTGAGGCTGGGAGAGCATCTTGGGGCTTGGAGGGCTGCACAGATGCAGAGACGTCTGGGGAAGGGGTGGGCAGGGCCGCCCTGGCCGTGCAGGCCTAGGTGGGAAGCCAGGCTGGCTGTGGGCGAGGCAGGACGTGAGGGGCCCCCAGCCCCTGGGCCTGACCCCCCAAGTTCCCCACTCAGCACCCTGGGCCTCTCAGGTGCGCCCGGGCCCCACCCCTCCCAGCCAGCTTCAGCCCCTTCCTCACTGGGCCACCTCACCGTCCTGCCCCTGTCCCGCCACTCGAGGGGACACCTCCCTGTGGCTGTCTTCCTTACATTCCTAGCTGCTCACTCTTCCTGGCTGGGTGTCACTGTGACGGGCACCTGTCCTGAGACGCCGTCTGACTGACAGCCGGTAGGGACTCCAGGGCAGTCTCCCCCTCAGCAGGATCCCCTCTGGGACCTGGCCACAGACGTGTGGGGACACTGTCAGCCTTGGGGGGCCCTGGCCCAGCAGCAGACACTGGTGCCTGAGGCCCCCTGCTGGCCCCCTGGACCCCCATCCCCGTTCCACATGTGGGGGACGCCCAGGTCGATGGTCCTGGGAGGGACCCCAGGCCTAGCGCCACACCAGCGCCCAGCTCCCTCCACTCCTGGCCTGGGATAAAGCCCAGGCCCCAGCTGAAGGCGCACACCTCGTTAATCTGCTTATCTGCTGCCAGCACAGCCACGCCCGACAGGAGCCTAGATAAGGGACAGGTCAGGGGCCACTCCCAGGTGTCCAGCAAGGCCAGGGCCCAGGCCTCACAGGCCCCTTGCCCAACTCAGGGGGCAAACGGTTTTGATCCCCCTTCCCTGCACCACACCGGCAAGGGTCATTTTGGAGCCTGGTCTAGATACAAAACAGTGGCCCTGGGAGATGGCCACTGTCCACGTTAGTGGCCAGGGAAGTGTCCATGCCTAGGAGGGAAAGCCAGGGAGTCTCCAACATGGATCCCCTCTCTAGTCTCTCAGCTATGGCCAAGGTCCAGCTCTGAGCTGAGTGGCAGGCCTGAGGCAGATGACACTAGACCTCAGTGTCCCTGTCACACCCTGATCCCACCGCCTGCCCCATGTCTGCTCAGGGCCAGGCCCACCAGCCTGAGCTCGAGGTACCTGCATCAGGGGGAGGTGAGAGCCGAGAGGGGAAGGTGCTCCCAGGCTGCCAGAGGCCTGGACCCCGGGAGGCAACCCCCAGCCCCCTCCAGACCAAGGCCACTGAGCACTGAGCCTGCAGGACTGGCCATCCTCCCAGGGGAGCAGCTTTGCCCAGGGTCACACGGCACCCCCGCAGCCCACGCTGACCGCCGCCCCAGGAGGGTGCATGGCTCAGCACTGGGCTGCCGTGCCTCTGCAGCTCAGGCTGTCCATCTGTCCCTCCAGTGGCACCCCGAGAGTCCACACTGATTCCTGCCTGCAAACCTCAGGAACCCAGACCTCAGGTGGACCTCAGAGAGCTCAGAGAGCCAGTGTGGCTGGGCAGTGGGACACGTGTAGGGACGTCGGGGGCACATGGTCGGCAGAACCCGTCACAGCTCAGCAGGCACAGGCAGCCAGAAGCACCCTGTCAGAAGCCTCCCTCGGGAGATGACCAGGGGTGGACAGTGGGCCTGGACTGGGGAGGCGAAGCACAGGGTGGGGGTGGGCCCTCAGCCCAGGCCTTGTTCTCGGGACCCCAGGCCCCTTCCCCACTAGTGCCCTGCTCCCTCCTGGCTCCTGCGGGCTCCTGGACGCAGCAGGCCCTGGCTGGGGGGCAGGTCTGCCTGCCCGACTCACTTGTGTTCCTGTGTGAACATCTGGAGCAGCAGGCAACCCAGGTCCAGGACAGCATGGACAGGCCCTGGGCAGCTGGCCATGTGCTTTCCTCAAATACTGGCCACATGCACGTGGCGTCCTTCACCCCCGGTGCTCTCGACCCATTGGACCTGCGTCCAGAGGCCCCTCTGCTACCCGCCCTGCTTTGTGTGGGAGTGAAGCCTGGTGGGCCTCTGGTTGGCAAGGCTGGGGTGCCCCATGACCCTGTTGAACCCTCAAGTGGTGGGCGGGGTCAGAGCCTTGGAGGACCACAGAGCTAGGCCCCCAGGGACCTCCCATGACTCCAGGAGCCTCTGCCAAGGTCCAAACCAGAGTTGTCACTTGCTGAGGCCAGGAGTGAGGAATGTCCTTGGGGTGAGAGGCAGGGCCTGTCACCCTGGACACAGGGCCACCCGCCCTGCTACCCCCACCACACTGCCCCACCACAGGCCAGCCTGGGGCTGGGCAGCATGGCCACTGCTGCTGCAGGGGTGGTGGCTGCCTCGCTCACTGGCCCCGGGGGACTCTGTCTTCGTCATGGGTCACCCAGGGCCAAGCGGGGGTATGTGAGTGGCCCCCACTTCCTTCTTGCCTTTGTCAGCGTCTCAGCTGGGGGTCCGTCTCAGCTGACCTGATCTGCGTGTGGGGCACACCGCAGAAGCAAAGGGCCCGCCTCCTGGCACCGAGGTCCAGGCAGACCGTAAGCCAGGCTGGAAGCTCAGCTGGCACAGGCCTTGGAGGCAGGGTCTGAGGGCGGCAAAGCGGGCGGCCACCTCAGCTCATGGCCACAGGGCCTCTGTCACGTCCCTGGACAGAGATGTGGAACTCAGGACAGATACCCTGGCCCAAAACACTGCTGTCCCTGGGGTGAGCAGATTTGTCCCATGCACAGCCAGCTCGGGGGGCTCCATTCCCAGGACCTTGGGGTGAGATGCCAAGCGGGTGATTGGACAGGGTGCCCAGCCACGGACTGTGTCCCCCTGGACAGTGGGGAAGGCTGCTGGCCGGCTGCAGAAGGGGGCTTGAGGGTCTCAAGCCCAGCGGCCTTCTCCCAGGTGGTGTCCTTGAGGAGGTGCACGGGCAGGCAAGGCGGAGACAGCCCTGCACTCCCGAGCAGCTCTGGGAAGCCATCCATCGGTCTTACCCTCTCCAAGGCCTGCCAACTCCCAGCAGCAGGGGACACTGCCCACTGGGACTCCTTCTGTCCCTGTCTTTATGTGGAAGTGAACAGTAACTCTCAGGTACATATTCTCTGTCTACCAAGCCAGCGGTGCCACCTGTCTGCCTTGAGGTTCTCAGAAAGCAAATGCTATGCAGAGGAGGCCAAATGGCCCCAGGTGGTTCCTGGTAGATGTGACGATGACCTTGTCTTGGGACAGGCCCTCAGTAAGACACTGTCCGCTCCAAACCACACCATCACAGTCCCATATCCACATGAGGGCGTCCATGAGGGAGCAAAGCATAACGTGGCCTGGATCAAGCCCAGGAACCCCAGGACACCCAGCTCAGGAGACCCCAGAACACCCAGCTCAGAAACCCCCAGGATACCAGCTCAGGAGCCCCCAGGACACCCAGCTCAGGAGCCCCCAGGACACCCAGCTCAGGAACCCCCAGGACACCGAGCTCAGGAGTCCCCAGGACACCCAGCTCTGGAGCCCCCAGGACACCCAGCTCAGGAGCCCCCAGGACACCTAGCTCAGGAACCCCAGGACACACAGCTTAGGAACCCCAGGACACACAGCTCAGGAACCCTCAGGACACCCAGCTCAGGAACCCCAGGACACCCAGCTCAGGAGCCCCCAGGACACACAGGTCAGGAGCCCCAGGACACCGAGCTCAGGAGTCCCCAGGACACCCAGCTCAGGAACCCCAGGACACACAGGTCAGGACTCTCCAAGGCACCCAGCTCAGGAATCCCCGAGACACCCAGCTCAGGACTCTCCAAGACACCCAGCTCCGGAGCCCCCAGGAAACCCGGCTCAGGAGCCCCCAGGACTCACAGCTCAGGAACCCCCGGGACACCCAGCTCAGGAACCCCAAGGACACCCAATCAGGAGTCCCAGGACACCCAGCTCAGGAGCCCCCAGGACACCCAGCTCAGGAGCCCCCAGGACACCCAGCTCAGGAACCCCCAGGACACCGAGCTCAGGAGTCCCCAGGACACCCAGCTCTGGAGCCCCCAGGACACCCAGCTCAGGAGCCCCCAGGACACCCAGCTCAGGAGCCCACAGGACACCCAGCTCAGGAGCCCACAGGACACCCAGCCTGGGAGTTCCTGAGGCCGCCACCCGGCTCAGGGTTAGGGTCCACTGACAGGGCCCTGTGGATGACGCCCGGGGCTCATGAGGAGCAGGCCCTGCCCACCCAACAGGCCCATGCATAGGACTTTCCAGCCTGCCGCTGTCCATGTGTGGACATTGAAGAGGCCTCTGTTGGCCCTGTGGGTTGACCTGGCACAGGTGGGATTCCTGCCCATCCTGAAGGCTCTTAGATGAGCAACCACCCTGCCCCTCCTTGGGACAGCTGTGGCTGAACGGTGAGTCTCATCTGGCCCCTAGGACTGTAATGAGGTACAGTACAGTGAATGGCCGTCCCCAAAAGATAAGCCCAAATGCTGACCTCTGATCCTGTGGGTATTGCCTTCTGGGGGATATTGGCAGGTGTAGATCCCAAAGATCACCTGGCGGGTGGGGGCTAAATGCTAGGACCAGTGTCCTTACAAGGGAAGGGCAGACAGGGATTCGGGACTCAAAAATCATCAGAAGAAAGAAGACAATTGAGCCCCCAGAGGCTGGGTGAGTGACGAGTTCCTGCCGGGAGCCGGGGGACGGACCCTTCCACCTCCTGAGTCCGATGGAGGCCTCCTGGACCAAGAAGACAAATTCCTGTCCTTTTCAACCACCAGTTTGAGGTCATTTGTTACAGCAGACCCAAGAGACATGCAGTAGCCAACGCACTGAAGACCCAGGAAAGGCTGTAGGGTCCACTAGAGCTGAGACCACGTCCGAGTCCCTCCTGGGCACAGCCTGCCCCCAGCAGGCAGACAGCTAAGAGTGACAGAAAAATGCTCCTCCACGCAGACCCAGAAAGCTTGAGCCCTGAACCCATGTCCAGATCACCCCTGAGCAGAGAGCAGACGCAGGGCCCTGTCCTGGGGAGGTGCGTCCTCTGACCCTGGAGACAGGTGCCTCCTCTGACCCTGGACAGGTATGAAGAGGCAGTAAGTCTGGGAAAAGTTGGCTTGGGCAGCCTGGATGTGGCCTGCTTGGCCCTTGCTGGCCACACTGCTCTGTGCTGTGTCCTGAGTGTCCCTTCCTCCCTTTCTCTGCTGAGGGGTGGGATGGTCCCAGAACTCAGAGCCTGTGGAATTGCTGTCCCTATCCTCCAGCCCTCCTGCTGGCCAGAACAGGAGCCCAGTGTTGTAAACAGGGTCAGGCTTCCCGGAGGAGACTGGCAGGACGGGAGTGAGAGGTCATGGGGATGGGGCAGAGGGCTGAAGACCGATGGGCAGCTCATGTCCACAGACAAAGCCCCGTGTGGCTTCTCAGCTGGGTAGGGCACGGAGGCCTGGCTGGACAGCCTCAGCACCACCAAGTGGACCCCATGAAGAGCAGGAAGGGGGACAGAGTTGAGCAGCACATCAGGTGCTCTGCACAGTTGGTCTCTAAGACCCCGTGAGCCAAGCTCAGGCAGTCTCCGTGTTGCTGATGACCCCAGTTATGTCAAGTACCCCTCCCCACTCACCCCTGGCCCTGCTGTGACTTCCCCCCCAGGTGGCTCTGCTCAGGAGATATGAAGTGACCAGGGCCTTTGGGGCAGTGACCACTGGTCCTGGTGCCCAGCATGCTGTCCTGGGCCTGGCCACATGGGCCAGGAGACTGCCAGGGGTGCTTGGTGGGCAGGGCCAGGTCTGCCTGGCCGTGCCAAAGCAGTTCAGATCCTTTCCATAGGCAGCTCCAGCCCCACCCAGCAGGGGACATAGCCCCATCCTTGGGGCAGCCACCTGCTGACCTGGGTGTGAGCTCATGGGTCACTGACATGTGCTCAGTCCTTACAAACCTGCCTTTGCACAGTCCTGTCCACACACCATCAACCATCACCCCGAAAGGCAGATACCACCAAGTATCCCTCAGCTGCCGGCAGAACAGTCAAGACGTGGTGCAGCCGGGCAGCTGGATGCTACTGGGCCTCCAAAGGGAAGGCCGTCCTGACATCTGCTGCCAGCTGGACGGACCCCAGGACACTGCGCCTGGTGAGAGGGGCCAGGCAGCAGGACAGACACTGCAGAATCCCGCGGGGCCCTGCAGCCCTCAGGTCCACAGAGGCAGAGAGCCTAGGGGCCGGGGCTGGAGGGCGGGAGTCAGGCCAGAGGGACAGAGCTTCAGACGGAGGAGATGAGGACGCCCTGGAGGTGGGAGGGCCACAGCAGCTGAGTGTGCCCAGCGCCCAGGGTGGGGCACTGCACGTGGTCAGGATGGGGTTGTCTCCCACCTCCCTCTGTTCATACTGTGTTTTGTAACGTGGTGAACTTCGCAGTAGAATTTGCCACCGTGACCACACGTAAGGGCCACGTTCAGCTCTGTGGCTCCGAGTGCTCAAGCTATGCCACCAGCTGCACCCACGGAGCCTGACCCATGCGTCCAAGCAGAGCCCAGGCTACATCTGAGCGGCGGGACCAAATCCTGAACTTCATGGAGGAGTCCAATGGGAGGACCATCCAAAACATGGTTCCGCCAGCCTTCGGCCGACATGTGTCACACCCAAGACAGTGACGGGGACATCATGAGGAACTGACAGGGGAGCAAGAGAGGAAGAGGGAGGGCAGACCTGCCCCCCGGGGCTGCATGTGAGTGGGGTCACAGAGCCTTCCCTGACCTACTGCAGACAGAAGCCTGCAGGCCATTCGTTCTGTCTCTTATTCAGCAAATATTTACTGAGCTCTGACCACACACCTGTGCCACTGTGCCCTTGGGGAGCCTCACTGGGTGCTGCAGGCAGAGCCCGCCGGCTGACCCACAGACTGTCCAGGACGGGCCAGGCAGCTTGGCAGAGGGGCCCCGGGGCAGCTCAGCACCAGCCCCTGTGCCACTGCTGCTGCTGCAGGTGGGTCAGTGGCAGCTGCTCCCTTGGGGGGCACCTGGAGGACAGCCCAGGGATGACAAGGCACTGCACCCTCGGGGCTAATCCGGGTCTCCTCCAGCTCAGGTCCAGTGGTTCCGGGTTCCCTGGGGAAGCCTGAGTCATGGGCCTGCAGCCCAGCAGGGTTCTTGGGTCCGTGAGCCGTGTACCTTGGCACCAGTGCCAGCAAAAGACGCATTTATTCACAGAAAAGGAAAATATCTTCTCCGGTCACCCTCCTCCCTGGGAAAACAAACGCCCAGGTTATCTCCCCTGGGCATGGGAATGGGCCTGGGCGCAGAGGTCAGGCCCTGGGAAGGAGGACTGCTGCAGTTGACCAGTGTCTCTGGAGCCATGCTGATCCAGGCCAAGAGCGGGTGAGGTCAGGGGAAGCTGAGGGCAGCAGAGGACCCTTCTGATGGACACACTTAAGGACAACACCCAGAACTGGAGCTGAGTCCTCGGCTGTCCATCCCCCTCTAGGTGGCAGCCCTGGCCCAGGAGCAGGGATGCCCCCGTGAGTGCCACGGGTGTCTGGGCACCATGTGGACTGGGATTCTTAGTCCACTTGTGGCCATGCAGGAGGCAGGAGGGCCATGCTCACTCAGCAATGCCAACCAAGGCCCAAGAGCGGGTGCCATGGCGCAGAGCAGACAGGGCTGCCCTCAGCCACCTCCAAGGCCTGCCCAGCTTGAGGGACTCCAACCGGAGGGCCTTGGGACACTGCCCAGCTGCCCCCCAGGGCTGTCCTAGTCTGGGGACTCTCCCTCGTCCAGCAGACACGGAGCTGTGTCAGGGCCCCACCCAGGGTGGGAGGATGCCAGTGGGAGATGGACCCAGGCCCCTCAGCTCATGTGAGAGAACGGTCATCAGGCAGTGACCACACAGCCAAGGGCCAGGTGAGGAGCAGGTAGGGGCAGCGGGGGTCTGCTTGGTCCTGGGAGTGGGGACAGCACTGAGGAGGTGGAAAAGCGGGGTCTCTGCAGATGAGCCAGAAAGGAAGCCGTGGGCTGACCTCCGGGACGGCCAGGGCCGCGGGCAGCAGGCAAGCTCCTGTCCAGCACCGTCACGCAGGCCCCAGAGGCAGGGGCCTCCCTGGGAGGCGGAGGCCCAACCTTGCTGAGGGGGTACCTGGGAGGACGGTGCCTCTCAGCCCCCGAGCCCCCATGGACCCCCAGACTCGAGACCTCACTCACACTCTGCACGCTGGTGGGAGCTCCGCGTGGCAGGCGCGAATCATGTTCCTGGCTCTCGGTCCACGGCTCCTGTCACCCTCGAGGCTGCCACAGTCAACTCAGCTCACGTGGCCAAGCCGGGTCCAGGGCCAGCACTTGCCCTCACAGCCCGGCAGGGCAGAGCCACGGCCTGCTGAACAGGAGGAACCCTGCCTGGAACTGAGGGCCCACCTCGGGGCGGGGGAACGGGGCTCCAGCCCAGGGCCTGAGCCTGTGGCCCCGTGAGGCCGTGACCCACCCTCCACAGGGTGCCCCCAGCCCAGCGGTCCCCTCCCATGGTGGGCCTTTCCTCCTCCGTCAGTCACCACGTGGGGCCCCCGACCACACTATCCCCTGGCCCCCACCGTCCCCCAGACAAGCAAGGCCCAGCCACTGGCCCTGCAGGATGCTGCCCCCTTCTGCTCCAGAGGACTCCAAGCCAGCAGCGTCCACGTGAGGGAGGGCACACCTAAGGACGTGTGGGAATACTGGAGGCAGGAGGGCAGGGGGCGGGGACCCGCGCCCCCCAGACCACGTGGCCAGGCCACGCGGGCGCACCTTGTTTGCACACAGGGCTGGCCCAGCTGCCTGTTTAGCTATGGGATTTGTGGGGTTTCAACGAAGCTCTAATGACCAGGTGCTGGTCAGCGCCCAGGCTGGTGGGCAGTGGGGAGCTTCCCACCTGCACTGGAACTCAGTGCAGAGTCTCCCTTGAGCACCCAGGAGGCCCCCCCCACCCAGAGCCCCACCCCAGAGCCAGCGCTGGGGTCCACCGGAGCCTCCCCAGGCTGGACGCTCAGAGCCCCTCAGGGAGGGCCCAGGCCTGGCTGCACCCAGTGGCCCCTGGCAGCTCTCTCGAGCCCCTGCCACCCCGCCTTCTTTCTCTCAGCCCCTGGCAGATTCTTCCAGAATCATGGGCTTCCCCATTTCCCTCCCCTGATTGGTCCCACTCAGCTGGACACCCAGTGGCCCTCACCCTGGCCGCCCACCATCCTCCTCCCTTGTAGCCTCACCGCCCTCCTCCACCAGCCCCAACCCTGCTCCATTCCTGGAATGTGCCTGGGGTCCACTCTAGGCCCAGCCCTGGGAGCTGCCTGGAAGCCCTGCCTGCCCCTACTGGACCCTGCATTGCCAACCCTGTCCACCCCAGGAGGAGGAAGGTTGTGGATGACCAGTGACACCACAGCAGCCTTTACCCTGGGCCTCCCCCTTCTCGGCCCCCACGAGGCCTCGGTGCACACCTGTGCTGGCCAGGGGTGAGTGGTACAAGCTGGTCTGTGGGAACGGGCCCTAGGTCTCTGCATTCCTGCTGACCCTGCACAAAGCACCTCAGGGAGGGGTGTCCCTCTGACACATCTGTGAGGGACATGCCCCAGGGTGCTGCTCCTTGTCCTCAACAATCCCCAAACACTGGGCCCTGTTCCTCGGCCATTTACCTGAGGTGGGGGCTGGGCCAGGGCTGGCCTCCCGTGGGGCACGGCTCCAGGGACCCTCCCTCCTCTGCAGCTTCCGGGTCCAGTCTCTGTCAGCGCCTTGAGCTTCCCCTCTCCCACGCTGTTCACCCACCAACCAGGCTCTGGGACTCGGGGTGCAGGGCACCTGCTGAACTGGCTGCTGCCTGCACGGAGCTGCTACAGGCCTGATTTGGGGTGAGGACAGGCGTGGGGACAGTGGGCTGGGATTTGAACCTAGGGCTCGGGACCCACTCCATGGGCCGGCCTGGGTTCTGGGGTCTCACCACCTCCGGTGGCCCAGCCTACCCCCCGTTGTCCAGAGCAGCCCAGTGAACCTCCACGTACCCTGGGGGCCAGGCAGGCAGCCTCCAGAGCGTGCCAGACAGCCTGGCCTGGAGGAGGCCCAGGCCCCCGTGGGGACTCCGTGCAGGCCGCAGCAGCACCTCCCAGTGGCTGCCCGAGTGTGGCTCAGCCCCTGGCTTCTCCACCGACCAAGGCGGCAAAGGAGAGCACAAGAGCCCAAGGGCTACCTGCACCTCTGGTGTCCCCTGCACCTGCATGGCGGGGGCAGTTAGCAGACCAGAGAGACAAGCGGCTCTGTCCCCCGAGGAGACAGGTGAGCCATGCCCCAGACCCATCAGAGAGGGTGGCGGGTGGGGAGCCTGCCCAACCAGTCTCTCTCCGAGGCACCACAAGGCCCAGCAGGTTCTGTATGTAGGACAGTCGGGGGTCAGGTCCAGTGCCGGGCCCTGGCTGAATTCACCCAGGGATGAAATTCCCCAAAAGCCTCTAGCCTGTCCACTGAGAGCCGGCTGAAGGCCTTGGGCCCGACACTGTGGTCAGCAGAGTGGGGCTCGTGCCAGACCTCCAGAATGTGATGGGGCTCCGATTATGCCACAGGGGGTGACACGGGTCGGGGCTGCCCACAGCTCTCACAACCCTGCCCTCCTGCACAGCGAGGCCACCTGGGGGAATCTGCTCCCTCAACCCGCGGGGAGCACAGGACGCCACAGCCCCCACCCACACCAACCCTGCAGGAAGGAGGGACCCCAGGCAAGATGGACCTCAGGGACGAGAAGCAGAGAGAGAGATGGAGAGGGAGACACAATGCAGAGACAGCCAGGAGGAGAGACCACAGCGGAGACAGAGACAGAGAGACATCAAAACAGAGACAGCTGCAGATGAGGACTGCCGCACCTGCTGCCCACGTGCACAGCAGCCAGGAGGAGGCAGCAGCGAGTGTGTGGACACAGAAGGCAGTCCCTCCCTGGGTTCTGGGTGGATGGGGACGGTCACTTGGGGCAGGGGTGCTGCGCACACAGAATGGTGGGCAAAGTGGTTAAAGGGGAAGCTTGCTGTGTGATTTTGCCACAATTGGAAATTGTTTTATTTATTACTTATTTTTATTTATTTACTTATTCACTCATTCATTCGTTCACTTGTTTGGTGTTGGGGACTGAACCCAGGGATGCTTTACCACTATGCTACATCCCAGCCCTTTCAATTTATTAATTTAGGGCCTCACTAAGTTGCCCGTTGCTGAGGCTGGCCTGCAACTTACAAGCCTCATGCCTTAGCCTCCCGAGTCCCTGGGTTGACAGACGTGGCCACCACACCTGGCTGAGCAGTGACATTGTTAAAGCGCTGAAAGAACTTTGAGCCCAGGCCTGTAGTCCAGGCAAGGTGCTGGCCTGGGAGACTCAAAACCGATGCTCCAGCAGGCATCCAGGGAGGACCCCACACGGGAGCACGTCTGAGAGGCTCTGCAGCGTCCGCAGGCAGGGCAGGAAGACACCTCCGGGAAGTTCAGCCGCCCTCAGAAGAGGCCGGGTAAGAAGGCGGCCACGGGAGCCACCGCACACTGGCATTGGGCCCTGCACCCAGCACCACACAGGCAACTGGGGTGGGGGGGAGCTGCCTCTGCCTTCAGATGCCCTCCGGCTGCTCCTGGGGGCCTCTCCGCCCTGCACCTGGGGAAGAGCTCCCATGGGCTCCCGGGCAGGGCTGGGACTGGGCCACACGGGCCACATGGTCACTGTGGAGTTGCCACTTCCCTGTCACAGCCACCGGGGAAGTGGCAGGAGAGGGACAGCCGCACCAGCGGTGGGGGGGGGTGGGGGGGTAACCAGCCCCAGACGGCACCCTGCACCCCTGGCACACGCTTATCTGGCTTATCAGTGAGTTGACCACAGCTCACGCGGGAAGGCGCACAGGAAGTCCTTTCCATCGCTGGGTAAACTTCCGTGGCCTGGAGCGTGGCCATCCCCCGACACCTGGCCAGGAAGGCCCCGAGGTGCCTACGTCTGGCAGAGGGTGGCCGTCCTGCTCCGGGCTCTGCTTGGGCCCCGTGCCGTGGGTCGGAGGCTCTGGGGAGCTGCACTCTGCACAGCGCACGCTCTGCCCACCACCAGAGACCCCCATCCTGGGCTACTTCTCAGGCAGGGCCTGAGGCCTGCCACCATGTGGGCTGGGTCAGGATGGCTCAGGCTGGTGTCCAGGTGGCACTGGGGCTTTTGGTCTTCGTGTGAGGTGTGGGGACACGGGGCGGCATGGGGGACAGGTACCCATAAGCACAGGGGCCAACAGGGCCTTGGTGCAGGCCACACCAACTTATTCTGTGACTGACTGTCCTGCTGTCCATGTGGGCAGCCTGCCTCATCCCCTGGTGAGGGCAACTGGTCGGGGGCTGTGCCTGGCCAACTGACCAGTGTGGCTCCTGTTTCTAAGCCCAGACTGAGGCCAGTCACTTAGGCCGTGGCATTGCAAGGGCCTCAGAGTCAGTGAGGGCAGCCAGACCAAGTGGTGAGCCAGGCTTGGGTGCCCGTCTCTCCCTGGAGGCCCCTGAAGCCACATGTCAGAGCCCTGGGGGACCCAGGCTCTGGGTTCACTGCCCACCCTGCAGAGCAGCAGCCAGGCTGCTCTTGTGACGTTGGGCCACAGAGCCACCTCCCCTGCCCAGGGAGTGTGAGGACACCTGGGTGACTCACTGGCCATGTTAAGCAGGGTTTCAGGGCCCACAGGATGGCTCAGTGGCAGCCCCTGAGATGAGAGGACGCAGGGAGGAGCCCCTTCAGCCCAGGACCAGGACCGCTCTTGCTGGCCTTGGCAGATGGGCCCGCCCACCCGGAGGAGGCCGGGGAAATGGCCAAATGCTGTGAAAGGGCAGGGTGGGCTTGGTTCAGGCTGGAAACTGCCAAAAAGCAGAGGGAGGGGAGAGGGAGGCAGGGTGGCTCGGCCGGCTGCCCAGCAGGCGGTCAGCACCCTGAGACTGGAAGCTGGGAACTTGTGGAGCTCAGGAGTAATGCTGTGAATCCAGGCAGCCTCTGCTGTCCAGGGCATGAGGGCCATCATCCTCTGAGGTCATAGCAGGGTCCCCTGAGCCAGCAGCCTAGGGCTCTGCTGACCCGTCCACATTAGATTAAGGCAAGAGTCAACTCCTGAGACCGTGGCTTGGATGTCGGGGAGGGGAGCAAGGCTGATCCATACCCCTGCTCCGCCCAGTCTCCGGAGGAGTGGACGGGAATGCCAACAGCAGCAACTAGCCAGCTCCACGGTGCAGAAGTCGGCTCTGGACGCTGAGGCAGTACTGACCAGTGCTTCCAGAGTCCATTGCCCCACACCCAGGGCTGGAGGTCGCAGATCAAGGGGCCTCGGGCTGAATCTTCTCCCTGGGTCCTTGCCGGGTCCTGGGCCTGCCCTGTTCTCCCTTCTTAGCAGAACACCTTGGTGTGGGATTACACCACCCCAGTGCCCCCTCAGCTTTATCCCCCCTAAGAACCTGTCTCCCAGCCCAGGGGGGAGGCTCCAAGATGCAGACGTCGTGCAGGAGACCCGGGCGGCCGCATCAGTCCGCCAGAGCAGAGTGGGAGGCCAGGGTGGCCGGCGGGATCCTGCCAGGTAGGTCCCAGCTGGACACTGTCCATCCTGTAAGCCTTCCTGGGGCTCCTCTCCAAGGTCTGCCTGGCCCCGCAGAGGCTGTAGGGGCCAGTCACGCCACTCCAGGGGCAAGCTGCTCGGATCTGGCATCTGGTCACTGGCCAGGGCCTCAGCCAGGATGGCTCAGTCCAGGGGGGAGTCGTCCTCAGGGGAACCAGGGCCCAGAGAGCGACAGGCCCTCGCCCAGGTGGGAGGGGCTCGGCGCTCCAGCCGCGTGGCTGCAGCGCCCGTGGCCCAGGCTTTTCAAGATGAGCCGTCTCAAGCACCCCAAGGAACAGAGGAGGGCAGCACGCACCCCACCTACTGACCACGCAGCACTCACCACATTAGCACACCGCCAGTTTTCCTTTGGTAAATCAGAGGTCCCAGCAAAGATGGGGCACTCCGTCCAGTCCTCTGCGGAGGCAAGGAGGTCCTCAGACATCTTCACGCGCCTGCCACATTAGTATTGGAAAGGGGTCACTGCGCAGGCCGGCCGAGTCCGCAGGGGCCACTGTGCCCGAGCTTGGGCGCTCTGCAGCGCCTCCAGGAGCCGGAGACGTGTGGACTCGACGGGTTGGCTCTGCTGCTGGCCACTTGTGTTCCCAGGTGATGGCGGGATAGGATAGGCGTCCACTGTCCACAGGCGGGGGGCCACCAGGCGCCTGTGAGCTATGGGGAGGTGGTGGGGCCTTTGTGGGTGGGGCCTGCTGGAGAGAGTCGGTCACTCTTTAGAGGTGAGCCCCGAAGGGAGCCCTCACCCCCTTCCTGCGCCCCCTTGGCTTCCCGCCACCACTGGGAAAAGTCTCCTCCGCCACCCACTTCTGCCATGATGCGCATGCTTCCCAGGTGACCGTGGAAACCTGAAACCGCAAGTCAGTCAAAATAAACCTTTTCCCTCATTAGGTTGATTATCTGGAATATTCTGTTGCAGTGGTGGAAACTGAGTAACACAAGACACTCTGGACACTGGTCGTCAATAATCACAGAACACGTGGAAATCATCTTTTTTCACTTCCTGGCTTATATTTTTACCTCATCACATTGATAGTTTTCAAACACAATTTCTCCAGTGTAACATAGTCAAATGTATCAGTCTCTAATGACTTGTGGTTTCAGTGATTCCAGGTCTCAGTCTACTTTCAGATGCTACAACAAAATACCCAATGCTGGGTAGGAACTTTATAAAGAAAGAAAAGGGGTTTAGCTCACAGTTTTGGAGGCTGAAGTCCAAGATCAAGCAGCTGCATCTGTTCTGCCTCTGATGCGACCCCCAGCTGCCTCACAGCACGGCCGGAAAGCAAGAAGAGAAACAGTGCAAGGTTAGTGAAAAAAAAAAAGCATGTATTTACAGCAGAAAACCCAAGTTGGAAGCAGGATAGAACAAAACCCCACTAAAATAGCCACACAACCTGTGCAGAGCCCCAAGAGTCAAGTGGCGACGTCAGGCCGTCCTGAGAAGACGGCGGCTGTGCGAGAGGGCACTGACCCTGGGGCTGGCGGGTGAGTGCCCCTCGCTCTGCAGTAACCCGCGCTCGCAGAACAGCGGAGACCTGTAGGATCCCTCCGGCCGGCGTCTGCAGTAACCCCTCGGCGGGGCCTCCTGCCAGCCCTCCTGGCCCCAAGGCCACACGTGGACACTGCGTGTTTCTCTCGGGGTTCCGCGGTCTCGTTTTCACAGCTCACTGTTTAGTGGGCCTGGTCCTTAGGACAGCGGCGTGCTCTCCGTGTGGACCGGCTCCTGACCCTGCGCCTGGGCCAGCTGCCTGGGGCACGCCTGCACCTTGCTCTTCCACACCCTCGGGCTCCTCGCAGACTTTTGGACCAGCTGCCAAGCCCCAGGGAAGACAGGGGCCATGAAGACATCTCACCGGGTCCCTGGAGCTGGCCAGAGAACCCGACCTCAGGTTCCGAGGCCGAACCCCGCTCCTCCCAGCAAGGCCTCGGGTCTTCTCAGGACGCGGGGTCTGGCTCACTCCTGGGGTCTGCTCGGGTTTTGCGGCTCTCTTGGTGGGGTTTCCCCTATCACACTTTCACTTGGCGCACTGGTGTCGATAGAGGGGCTTTCTGTTTGGTGGGCTGGTTCTCCTCCATGAGTCTCACTGGGCCCATGCCAGCCCTCTTACTGCCTCCACAGCAGAGCCTCAGACAGCCCTCTCCTTCCCGTCCTGATGTCCGTCACCTCTTTTCTTGCTTTATTGCCCTTGGCAAAGACTGAGAGCACACGGCTGCAGTGACCTGTTCCCAACTGCCTTGGGAAGGGCAGAGGCCCCAGGGAGCCCGTGTCGTGTCGCTGTGAAGCCTTGGAAGAGGCCCCTCCTCCTGTGAGGGACGCCTGCTCCCCCTGTGGGTCCCTTGGTCCTGTTTTGCCTCCACTAAGATCAGCGCAGGGCAGAGGACCGCAAGCTTCCCGCTGGGAGCCTGAGGCATTGTCCTGGGGATTAGGTTAAACACACCTGTCAGCCAGGCCCAGTGACACTCACTGCCACCCCAGGATCATAAATCTGAGGTCAGCCTAGACAACTTAGCAAGATCCGTCTCAAAAATTAAAAATTAAATTACATTTAACTTAAAAATAAATGCACAAGTATATTTAGTAGCTCCTGCCACACCCAAAAAATGTGTGAGATGATAGATGTGTCAGTCTACTTCACTATGGTGACGTTTTAGTGTTTCCATCCCATGGCATCATGCTGCAAACCTCAAATGTACCCAATAAAACTTATTTCCTAAAATGTCCTGTGACATTCCGGAAACTTCAGGAGCCACCAAGTGTCTCTGGTTCCCTCTGCTGCCCAGTGGAGGTATTGCCATCCCTGCGCCCAGGGCCACAGCCAGTGCTGGACCACTCTGGGTCCTGGACACTGGGAAGACCCACTGGGTGGCTTTCTCTACCAGGACTGATGGCCACCTGGGAGGTGAGAGTGGCCTCATTGCCTGGGTCCTGGACACAGATGTGGAGCAGGCGCCAGCCAGCTGTAGCTTCAGGATGCCTGAGGAGACCTTGACTGTCACAAGCCCCAGGACTAGGCAGCCTCTGTCCCCTCTGGCACCGCAGGGCCCATCCTGACCAGTTCCTAAGATAGCCAGTTTTCTGTGGTTGAACCATCCCTGAATTCCATGAGAGAAGCCCTATTGCCGATGTCTTGGATGGGAGAGTGGGAGGGGCTTTGCACGCAGCCACCCCCAGTCTACCTGAGTGTCTGACCAAGTGAAGGAGCTGGCGTCTCTGGCAGGACCAGCCCTAGGGCCACTAATTCTGCCCAGTGCTAGGCTGTGCTTGTGGGTACATGTGCTTCTTACTCTGAACCCCTGAACCAGCGAGGCCAGCCTCCAGCCACAGGCAGCCCTAGACCCAGACAAACCCCGCCCAAGGGGACATGGGGACAGGCACACGCGAGGTGGGCGAAGCCCCAGAGAAGGGGAGAGAGAAGAGCTGGGTGTGCACTTCTGTCGCCATGTTCAAAGATGGCGGTCTTTTATGCCGTCCCACCCTCCTGGGGTGCAGTAGAGAAGGGCAGGAGGAGCGTGGCCCAGTCGGCCCCTGGCCGCAGCTTGGGGTCCCACATGCCGGTACACTCCCTCGCCAGGCAGCGCTGTGTGAAGAGGTGAGATTCAGCTGCAATGTTCTCCCTTGTGCTGATCTCAGAGACGACCTTTGGCATCGAGATTATACTAGTCTCAAAAACAAGATGGCTAAGCGCTCCCACTTTCCCTACTCTTCCAGTCAGCCATCTGGAAGAGTCTGGGTAAGACAAGCGCCGTCAGGCCTCCAGTCACACCGGCCCCCAGCTGCTCACACTTGCACCCACACCCACGACCATACGGGTCTGGCTTGGCTGTGGTCATGGGCCAAATGGTGGCCCCCAAAAATATCTGTCCATGTCCTCTTCCCTGGAACCCCTAAATGTGACACTCTTTGGAAAAAGTGTCTTTTCAGATGTGATTAAGAAGGATCTCAAGGTAAGATCATTCTGAACCCAAGGACAGTCTTTATAAGAGACGCACAAAGGAGGATTTCCTGCAGAGACAGAGGCAGAGCTTGGGGCCACGTGGCCACAGCCACGGAGCACCTGGGGCTGCAGAAGCTGGAGGCGGGAAGCACCCCCCTGAGCCTCCAGAGCAGGGCAGTCCTGGGGAGACCTCGGCTCGGCTCTGGCTTCCAGGGCCTGGGAACGAACTCGTGCTGTCTTAAGCCGCGGATCCTGTGCTCCTATGCTCCAGCTGCCCCGGAACCCATGCAGCCCTGTGCATGCCCTGTGCAGGCCACCTGAGCCCTGGCCCTGCTGGACATGGGGAGGACGTGGCTCCAGCTCCCAGCTGTTGCCGCCAGGCCTTGGGACAGACCCACAGGGGACAGTGGGGATGGCCGCTGAGCCAGCCCAGGGGCCGACTGCAGACAGGAGCTGAAGAGCGTGGTTGTCCCAGGAGCTAGGCTTGCCTTATTCTTACTCTTATGCGATTGTGCGTACACCCAACAGGACGCTCCACTGGGGAGTGTGGTGTTATGAGGTTAGTGATGGCATGCAATTGTGTTACCGGCACCACACACAAGGCAAGGGACCTAAAGAGCTCATCTGTGCCACCGGCAGTCCATTCCCTGGTCCTAGGTGTCACGTGGCCTCCGTCTCTGTGATTCTACCCACGCAACTGCCTAAGTGTAGACCCCGCAGTCTTCCTCGTGTCCTCCCGCAGTATGACGCCGCGAGGCCCCTGCCGGCCGCCCTGGCCCTGGCTCCTTCCCGTGGCTGAGCACGCATCGTCGCAGACCTCGCTGCCTCGGGCCCCAGGTTGCTCCTGGGTCTGGGAGTTTTGAACGCGGCTGCCTTCAGCATTCATGGACCAGCCGTGTGGCTTGGGCTCCCTTCCTGGTAAACTCCTGGCTGGACACGGCCATGGCCTTGAGGCACAGGAGCGCTCCACGCTCCCAGCTGCCTCACCCCGTGGCTTTCCCTGCGATTACTGGGCAGGTCCTAACGCTAAGCATCTTTTCATGAACTTACCAGCCAACTGGTACAGGTACCACCTTTATAAGAGCCCCATGAAGGCCTAGGCCCACGCTTTGTCCATCCCGCTGCAATGGGCCACAAGACTTCTGGTGCCCTCTGGACACAGGATGCAGCTTCCCACTTGTATTTGCCAACTGCTCTGCTGACAGAGGATTGATATCTAGAAAACTAAAACGAACTCAGAAAACTGAAAGCTGAATAACCACGTAACCCAATTAATAAATTGGCAAATGAGCTAAACAGACACTTCCCAAAAGAAGTAGTTCAAATGGGCAACAAATCATGGAAAATGTTCAACATCATTAACAATTAGGGAAATGCAACTCACAACCACACTGAGCTGTGTCCCACACCCGTCAGGAGGGCAGCCATCAGGGTGTGAACAACACGTGCTGGAGGATGCGGGGAGAGGAACCCCTTTACACTGTGGGTGGACTGTGAATTAGCACGACCCCCGTGGAAATCAGTAGGGAGGCTCCTCAAAAGACCAGGCAGGGAACCTCCATGTGACCCAGCTCTCCCACTCCTCGGTATTGACCCTGAGGAGTTAAAGTCATCTCACTACAGTGACACACACACACCACGTTTATAGCAGCACCATTCACAGCCACCAGACGACGGAGCCAGCCTAGGTGTCCCTCGATGGGCGGGTAGATAAAGAAAATGTGGTGGACATGCACAGTGGAGTTTTAGTCAGCCACAAAGAAGGAGGAAATTACGGCACGTGCAGGAACATGGACGGAGCTTGAGAGCATTGTGTTACGTGAAATAAGCCAGACTCAGGTCAAGGGTCATGTGTTTTCTCTCATAGCAGAGGCTCGAGAGGAAAAAGGAGAAGAGACCGTGGGTGTATCTCAAAGGAAGGTCAGTAGAGGAAAGGACCAGGGGTGGGGGGAAGGGAGGAAGGGGGAGTGCAGGGGAGGGACACCGGCCAGGCCATGCTGCTGCATTGTGTGTGTGGACATCACATATTGAACCTCCAACAACAACCTATACAAGTACCATGCACCTGTTTAAAATACGGAAAAAGAGAGAAAACTAATAATAATAATAATAATAAGACAAAAGTAGCTTGCCAATTGCTTCCAAAAGGACCGTGAGGGATTGTATGGGTATTTCGTGACTCTTCAGGTAGATTCAAAGAAGGCAGCTATCTCACCAATATCAAACCTTCTTGCCCATGAACTTGGCCTATGTCTCCTCTTATTTAAGTCTTTTTAAATTTAGCTTTGGGATGTGTTGTGGCCTTCAGTTTACATTTCTTGCACAATCTTGTTAAATGTCTTCCCACGGGTTGTGTTTTTGATACTATTGTAAGTGGAGTTGTTTGCTTTGACTTGATCCCTTTACCTAGACACACGATTGGCTCCTGCAGGCGGAGCTCGTTGGTGGGGGCTCTGTGGGTTCTGCGGGGCCACCTACCCACACACTTTGTCTTCTGCACCCCTGGGTGGCCCTCCTGCTCTGTGGTCCATGGTCCCTCAGCTGTCTTGCTGGTCCTCAGGGCTGCTCAGTCCTTCTCCTCTAACTTTGCTTTTCTCCTGTGCTCTATTGACAGGAGAGTCGCCCTGGCCACCCCTCCCTGGGACGTGCTGCCGGACGGCCTCACAACATTCCTCTCTGGGCTCTGTATCTCTGCTCCTGGCAGGCACCGACAGCTGTTTCTCACCACATCACTGCTTCTGGAATCTGGAGAGATGCAAACCTGCAAGATGGGTTGAGAGATGTTTCCCTCAACAGCTCAGGAGGCTGAGGCTGGAGCATCATGGGTTCAAAGCCAGCCTCAGCAACTTAGCAAGGCCCTGTCTCCAAATACAAAACATAAAGAGGGCTGGGGATGGGGCTCAGTGGTTAACAGTGCTCCCTTCTCACTTATGTTCTGGAAGAGTTTAAATGGGGTTGGTGCTATTTCTTCTCTAAATATTTACAGAATCACAGATAAGGCGTCCTGAGGAAGGCCTGCAGGTGATGGATTCGGTTTCTAAGACAAGATGGGGCTGATTCCTGTTTCTTCTTGGGTCAGTTTTGTGAACTTGTTTCTGTGGAGGGACGTGTCTGCCTCATCAAGTTGTCAACCCCATTAGCACCATGGTCTCCCTTTCCCCTCCGAGTCCTTGAGAGGTCTGTGGGATGTGTAGCCCTGTCCCACGCTTCGTCTGTGTATAGTCCTCGTTCTTTTTTGCATGATCCTCCTTGATGAGGTTCATTCGGTTTTACTTCTATCTCTTCAAGGAGCCAGTTTTCCATTTCACTGATTCTACCCGTTCGGTTCTGTGTGCCTGGAGTCTGGGGTTTGAAGCCGTGAAGTGGGTGCTCCCGGAGGCCCCTGGACGGGTGTGTTAGCCTCATGTGTTCCAGCTCCACCTGCTCGTCTTCCGCTAGAGTGTTGAGGTAGAACATGGGCCATCGAGACTTCCCTCTCACCAACACAAGAAAACACGCTGTGAAGGTCTAAGGAATACTTTTTGATAAGTTTTGCTTTCATTTTTAGTCTATTTAAAACATTTCCTAACTTCTCTTGAGCCTCCTCTTTGACCCATGGGTTATTTAGTTTGTGTCCCAGAGGCTGGGGTGTTGCTCAGTGGTAAGTGATCGCCTAGCCTGGGTGCTGTCACCAGCACCACAAACAAAAAACAAGTGTGTGTCCCAATTCCCAAATTTAGGGGGATCTTCCAGTCGCCTGTGTTGTTACTGTCTACCTTAGTTCCATGGTGGCTGGCTAACGCCTTTTGTGTGAGGTTGAGTTTCATGTCCGGGGGTTTTATGGCCTAGGTTGGTCAGGGGCCTGTTCTGGGAAGGAGTGGACTGCTCTGGGGTGGAGTCCCTTTATGAAGGGTTCAGCACGGAAGGGCAGGCAGGGGCCCAGCTGCACCCTCACCCATTCGGTGGCCCCTGGAGCACCCGCTTCACAGCGGCAGGCCCAGAGATAGATCCAGGGACCTGCCAGCACCTTCCTCCTCTTCCTGACCAGGGCTCTGTCCACAGCAGCCTATCCCACCCTGCAGGTCACCGCCATCCTGGGGCTGCCATCAGGGCACACTCTGGCAGAGAAGTGACACATTGCCAGGACGGGCCACACACGACTGCTCAGGGCCCCTGCCCTCCAGCACCAGACGGGGCGTGGAGTGGCTTTGGGACTCGGGCCTTGAAGACTTCATGGAAGCACTGGCTCTGAAGCACCAGGCCCCGCATGGCCAGGCCAGAGGTGGCCAGCCCACGTCCCCTCAGCACATCTGCTCTGCCAGAGGACCCAGTGGCTCTAGGGTGGGCCCAGGCCCTCTGGCTTCCCAAGAAGTCCGTAGGCCTAGACACTGCGGGCTCTGGGTCCCCAGAGGGGGCTGGCAAGGACAGCTGGGGCACTGGGAAGACTGCCACACCTGAGCAGCCTCCAGGACCAGGGAGACACCAAGGCATGGGCACCCTGACAGGCCCTCAGCCCACTGCCCCTGCCACACAGCTGCTGCCCTCCCTGGGGTCCAGAGGTCAGGTGGGGAGGGAACCGGGCGGAGGTGGGACAGCCTGGGAGGGCAGCTGTCTCAGCCCAGCCCCGAGGAGGCCTCGAGTGGAGAGAAGGAAGAGGGGCTCTGGCCTCTGGCCGGCAGCTCTGGACGCCGCACAGGTGCCGTGCGCCCTGAGGGCACTGCAGCAAGGCTCCGCAGTGAGACTGGGTGCTGGGGCTCTGGCCTCCTCCGGGACACCTGGGGCTCCCCCAACACTGCCTGCTGCCTTGAGAGAGGAGGTGGGGGCTACTCTGCACGCACCTACAGATGGGCAGCCTCCACCAGCCTCCAGGAGTCCCAGACAGCCAGGGCCTCAGCTCCCAAACACGTGAGGGCACTGTGTCTGAGGTCACACACGCACGCGTGGCCAGCCGTCCACTGTGCCTTCAGGCCAGTGGGAGGCCTGGCGGGCTCTGCCTGGAAGCTGCCTGCCACCCTGGCCAGCCAGCCACGGCCACTTCTGGCTAGTTTGCAGCGGGAGCTGATTCTCTTGGCTTTTCCGGGGTAGAAACCCAGAGAGATCCACACACACAGGCACACACTGACCCCACAGCTCGTGCTGGACTAAAATCACCCCAGCAGCAGAAAGCCTGGGAAACGGCCATGAAAGACCCTGGGACCGTGTCACAGGCCTGAGGTCAAGCTGCCCAGCCAGGGCTTGGCACATGCAGAGAGCTTGGGGCTGGTTTTTCTGGGCAGTACTGGGCAAGGCCAGGATCCCTGGGTCCTGTGTGCACACTGGTGGCCGGACCCATGGGGGCCCAGGGTCCTCTCTGAGGCACCCCACCCCCACACCCCTGGACCCTGCGGACCAGTGGCCAACGGGCACCAACTCAGACCACACCAGTACAGCATCTCTGCCTGAGTTTATTATCAGAAAGCAAAAGAGCTAACAGAGACTCAGAAAATAAATATCCGCAGAGAGGAATCCAAGCTCAGGGGCGAAGGGGCGAGGCAGGTCAGCGGCGGGGGCAGGACACCCGGCTCACGCCCTCCCTAGGAGCCGGGGGCTGGAGCGGCGGACGCGGCTCTGCGGCGCCTGCGGGAGCCCGCACACGGAGTCCTGGCACAGGCAGCTCTCGATGTGCGTGTAGGTGTGAGCCAGCGTGCCGCCGTTGGGGCAGTCCAGCACCACCTCGCGCTCGCTGGTCCTCTCCTCCTTGCAGCAAGAGCACCTGTGGTCCAGGGCCTGGGCGTGTGCCGAGTACCTGGGGGCGAGGACCGGGTGAGGGGCCGCCTCCCCGCCCCCGGGCCTCTCTTTGGACTCCCCCGGGCTCCCCACCAGGCACAGGCTTAGCCTGGGACTCACATGGCGAAAGTCCCGCAGGACCCGGAGCAGTAGTTCATGGTGACATTCTTGGTGCAGCCGGCCCTTGAGATCTCCCTGATTACTGGGATGGTGGCGCAGGGGACCCTGGTCTCGTTGAGAGGGATGCCTGGGAGGAGGCCAAGGGGCAGGGGTCTCACACAGCTCTCACTTCCTCTCCTCTGCCCAAGTACGGCAGCCCCCAACCTGGCGCCACCGATCCCCCAGGGGCAGCCCTCAGCCTGCAGCTGGGCTCCCTCCTGCCTCTTCCTGGGCATAGTGTGAGAGAGGACGGCACAGCAGGCACAGGCTCTGGGGCACCCTCCTCTCTACCTTCCTCCGTGGCACCCACCCACCAGGCCGTGCCTGCCAGACGGTACTCACATCTCTGGCAGCATCCATTGGGCATCAGTGTGATAGAGCCCTGGGGGGGAAAGGAGAATGAGCCCGGGTCCCCCAGACTTCCCGAGCGGATGGGCACCCCCTTCCTGACACGGGGTTGGGAAGGGGTGGTTCCTGCAGGAGCCCAGGACAAAGCCTCCTGGGCAGCTGCAGCCAGGCCTGAGGCCAGGTCCCAGCACTGGACCAGCCTTTCAGGAACACTGGGGGTCCCACTCTGGGCAGAGCATGGTAGACCCACGCCCCAGGGGCCCACTCACTGGGACACAGCGGCTGGGGTCAAAGTCAGGGCAGGAGATGTTGGAGACGGATGAGATGAGCTGGTTGTGGACCTTCATGCAGCTATAGAACATGCACTTGTTGTTGGGGTTGCTCTGAATGTCCCCGGGCTGCAGGCAGAGAGCATCAGTGAGGACACGTGGGAAGGTCTTGCAGCCCAGAGACACAAACCAGGACAGAGTGGGGACACGACAAGAGCAGCTTTTCAGACCAGACCAGCTGCAGGCCCAGCAGCACCAGGCAAGTGGACAAGGGGTCTCGGGACAGGCGCCTGCCTGCAGCCCACATAACCAAAAAGGTTCTGTCCCCATCCCAGGGAGCTGTGCCCAGACCTATGAAGTGACCCCATTTGGGAGAAGGACACTTAACGATGAAGCTAAACAAAAGATCTTGAGACAAGGTCATCCTGGATTAGCGTGGCCCCAAAGCCGGGGGGCAGCATCCTTATGAGAGGCAGAGGAGGAGACAGACGCAGGGAAGGAGCCACTTGGAGACGGAGGCAGAGCCTCCCCATGGCTCCCCCTCCCCAGCCCTATGAGCCTGGACCTCAGAGCTGGGCACTCCAGAACTGGGAGAATCGAGTCCTGCTGGCTTAAGCCACCGCACTGTGTACATTGCTGCAGCAGCCCCAGGACCCTTGTCCACAGCTGTACCCAGAATTGGGGGACTCGGCCAGCGGAGCCAGGGTTCCCCTGTTCTCTGCTCCCACCCGCTCTGTGGAACCTCCCAGCCGTGGGTGGTGTCCCTTGCGCACCTTCAGGATGAGGTACTGGCTTTGGGGCCTGTTGATGATGCAGTGGGTCTGCTCACACTTCTTGCAGCACTGGCCAGGGGCCTCCACAAGTTCAAAGCCCTGTGGACAGACAAGGCCCAGGCCCAGCTGCAGGCTTGTCCTGCACCCCAGAGGCACCTGGGGCTGCAGGGGTTGCCTGCCTGGAGAAGCTGCAGTCCAGGTAGGTGCCAAGGTGGAGAGGCGGGGACGGAGTGGGCAAGGAGAGCACGGAGGAAGTGTGACAAACTCCGTGGAAGCGTCAGGGCCTGTGTGCTTCTCAGGGAGAGGGGAGGAGGTGCCCTGAGATGGGGAGCGGGGAAGGAGGGCAGCTGGGGCTTACAGGGTCACAGGAGATGTTGCAGGGCACATGGGTGCAGGTGATGACATTGAGCTGGGTGCTGTTGTCCACGGCATGGGTACACACGCAGTCCTGACACTTGGAGGAGTACACTGGGGAGCCAGGCTGCGGGCACAGGCAGGCGATGAGAACCTGCCAGGCCCCGGCCACACCCCTCCCCACCCACGGGGAGCAAGGGCCGCAACCTCCCCTCCCTCCTCCACCTCCCCACTGCCAGCCCAGGGCTCACCTGGTACTCTGCGTTCTGGTGCACACACACACCCTTGGGCACTTGGGAGAGAGCAGGAGAGGCCCTCAGAGGCTGTCCTGAGTGGCCACCTGGCCTAGCCCCAGCTCAGGACATATCCACAGACAGGACCCCCGAGGGTGCCGCTTCCCGTAGCCAGCCCTCCCGCACAGCCCGGCCACGCCAGCCAGCCTTACGTACCACAGGAGTAGACAGGGCAGCACCTTCCGGGCACCGTCCTGCTCTTCACCTGGAACCCTAGCGGGCACGAGGGGGGCTCCTCTCTGCACAGGCTGGTGTTGCACTCTGAAGGTGGATGCAGACTCCTAAGGAGGGTGCTTCCCACCGGCAAAGCCCCACCTCCTGCCACATAGCACAGGGCCCCTGCACCCCGGGGGGTTCCCCTTCACCCCTCCCAGGCCAGCCCCTGCAGGGGGATGTCCAGTGGAGCCCCACAGCCTCTGGGATGGCCACATCCTGAGCTCCCAGGGGCAGGGGCTGCCCACAGGGTGCCCGCTGCATGACAGTGGGGCCCAGGGTCCTGCCTCCCGCTCCGGCTGGCCTTACTGCACAGGGAGATGCTGCAGCAGGTGTCGGCAGGGTCGACCTCGGTGACGAGGTAGGTGCCGTCCTCCTCACACTTGACGGGAGCCCTCTGGCTGCATTGCTTGGGCTGGCACAAGATGCCACTGCCACCCTCCAGGCAGACGCAGTCCTTGCAGTCGAACACAAACCGCTCCCCAAACTGCGGAGGAAGCACGTGGGCTGCTGAAGCCAAGGGCCCCACCAGGCCCCGCCCACCACCGTGCCAGGGCTGCAGGGCGACCCATCTGTGGCCAGCCAAGCAGGAAAGGGCTGTCCTAGGCAGCTGGCCAAGGGGTCTTGAGGGGAAGCCACATCCCTGCCCACCCCTGGCTCACAGGCCAGGCTCTGGGAATGACAGCAGCTGCTCTCTTGGGGTCCCAGGCTGCCATCCACAGCCATGACCTGCTCACCAGCACCCACCAACACGGGCCTGGTGTGGGGCCAAGGCACCTCTCAAATCACTTAGGTTTGTGCAGAATTGAGCCAGGAGTGAGCCTCAGGGCCATGACCCTACCCTGGAGGCAGACCACACCCAGTGGCCTATGTGTCACCCCAGTGCTGACAGACCACACAATGGTGGGCAGGCAGGTGGATGCACAAAGAGAGGGTCTGCTGGGGGTGTGGATGATGGACAGATGAATAAATCCATGACCAGGTGATAAGAGGATGGATGGATGGACAGATGGACAGGTGGGTGAGTGGATGGACAAGTGGGTGGAGAGATGTTTGGATGGGCAGATGGACAAAGAAATGGACAGTGGATGAGTGCGTGGGCATCCCTGCTAAGTCAGTATCCCAGGGTTCAGTGACTGATTACTCAGTCTCATGTCCACTGGACCCCACTCCACTCCCCAAAATTCAGGGTTTTTGGGAGACCCCCCAGCACAAAGGGGAAGACCTACCTCTCTGGGCACATTGTCGGGTCCCACACAGCCTGGGAGAGGAAAGAAACACCTGTTAGCACAGCTTGGTACTGTAGGGAGCAGGGTCCACCCTGGGCCCAGCCCCATGGACCCTGAGGAGGGGCGGGGTGGGTGGCATACCGCAGGTCTTCACGCAGACATCGAAGCCCGGGGCGTAGCTCGTGGTGCCTTCGGGGCAGTAGCAGCCCTCCACCAGGCTGCTGGAGTTCTGCGGGGAGGAGCTGAAGGAAGAGGATCCTCAGGGGGGCCTCTGGCCCAGGGTGGTGGGATGGGGAGGGAGCCACCTGCCAGCCCATGCGTCGGGGACTCGTCACACTACGTACCTGGACTGGCAGGTGGGCTCCTGTGGGGGGCCACAGGCCCGGTACTCCCTGTGAGATGGGCACGTCACAGCTGTAGAAAGCAAGGACCAGAGGGCCACTCAGGAGGGCACATCCCCAGTGACAGCTGCCCGCTCCCTCCCAACCAGGACCTCCCCACACCAGCAGAGGTGGCCAATGACTCAGTGCTGTGGCCCCTGTCCTGCCCTGGTGGGTGCCTGGTGGGTGCCTGGCTGGGGGGCGTGGTCACGCTCTGGTCAGCTTGGAGGCCGGGTGACCACACCCGCCTGTCCCACACCCCCACCCCGGCTGCCCCCGGCATGCTCAGCCTGTGGCCATCAGGGAGTGCCTGTGGCTGACAGCAGGAGCAGCGGGAAGGGACAGGCCTGGAGGACAGGAGGCCCACACCCACCGACCTCACCCTAACCCTGACCCAGCTGGGTGCAGAACTCCACACTCGGCCTCCGGGCTGTCCTTCCCCACCTTGGGACCCAGCCTCAGCCCTGGCTGTCCCTGCATGCCTGGCTCAGCCCATTGGGTCTAACTCCAGGCTTCACAACCAGCAGATCTGGAGAGCCTCGTCTGGCCTGCAGGCCCCCCGTGCGGGGCAGGGGCAGGGGCACTTACAGCAGGCCCCGTGGGTGTGGTCCCGCCAGTCAATGCAGACGCCCTGCTGGGCACAGAGGGCCGCGTAGGCCTGCACACTGGCGCACTCCAGGCCAGAGTCAGGCACGAAGCAGCTGTCAAACACGCAGGCGTCGTAGTAGTGCTGGGGCGGCACGGAGGCGTGGCACTGGGAGAACAGGCTGCGGGGCGAGTTAACGCTCTGGTGGGCTCCAGGCCAGGTGACCACACCCGCCTGTCCCACACCCCCACCCCGGCTGCTCCGGCATGCTCAGCCTGTGGCCATCAGGGAGTGCCTGTGGCTGACAGCAGGAGCAGCGGGAAGGGACAGGCCTGGAGGACAGGAGGCCCACACCCACCGACCTCACCCTAACCCTGACCCAGCTGGGTGCAGAACTCCACACTCGGCCTCCGGGCTGTCCTTCCCCACCTTGGGACCCAGCCTCAGCCCTGGCTGTCCCTGCATGCCTGGCTCAGCCCATTGGGTCTAACTCCAGGCTTCACAACCAGCAGATCTGGAGAGCCTCGTCTGGCCTGCAGGCCCCCCGTGCGGGGCAGGGGCAGGGGCACTTACAGCAGGCCCCGTGGGTGTGGTCCCGCCAGTCAATGCAGACGCCCTGCTGGGCACAGAGGGCCGCGTAGGCCTGCACACTGGCGCACTCCAGGCCAGAGTCAGGCACGAAGCAGCTGTCAAACACGCAGGCGTCGTAGTAGTGCTGGGGCGGCACGGAGGCGTGGCACTGGGAGAACAGGCTGCGGGGCGAGTTAACGCTCTGGTGGGCTCCAGGCCAGGTGACCACACCCGCCTGTCCCACACCCCCACCCCGGCTGCCCCCCCGCATGCTCAGCCTGTGGCCATCAGGGGGTGCCTGTGGCTGACAGCAGGAGCAGGAGCAGCCGGAAGGGACCGGCCTGGAGGACAGGAGACCCACACCCACTGGGCCCCAGGGGGAGCGCTGGGTGCCCTGAGCCTCCCCAGCAGCCCTGGAAGGCCCCCTGAAGCCCAACCCCGCACCGACCTGTCCGTTGCTGCCTGCCTCGGGAGGCCCCCTTCCATCTAAGCTCAAACCTGGCTCCCCAGAGTCAGCCCTGAGTGCAAGCTCTGTGCTCGGCCGGCTGGGCCACCCAGGGCCTCTGGGGCAGCTAAGCTGGCACCACCCAGGAGGCCAGGAGAGCAGGGTGCCCAGGAACGCTGCTGGCCTGTGGGAACAGGGGCCTGGGCCTGCGCCCTGACTTGGGCCAGACAGCACCGTGCTCAGCCCTCCAGCTCCCCGCTCGGCTGGGCCTCGCATCCTCCTGGTAGGCTAGGCTGCTTCCTGGGGCCCACAGCTGCCCAGTGGCCAGGCCCGACAGGCCCAGGCAGGTCACCTGTCCTTGATGAGCTGGCAGAGTGGAGACGTGGTGCAGTTCTTGGGCAGTGTGGAGTGGCTGCCCCCTGGCGTTGTGAGGGCCGGGCGCCTGGTGGTGAAGCTGCCGTGGGGACAGTGTGGCTTGGAGGGATCGTTCACCACCCACTGGTCAGCTGCGGCCTCGCAG
>NW_026000001.1:6301464-6314990 GCF_001458135.2 Marmota marmota marmota
GCCCTTGGTGTTGTTGCCAAACAGGCGGTAGGGCAGCCTGACGGAGAAGGACAGCCCATCGTAGGAGATGAGAGCGCCCAGCTCGGGGATGTCCACCACGAAGCTGATGCCTGACTCGTAGACCTGCAGCCCGTACTTCTTGTAGGGCAGGGCCACCGCCTGCTTGTTGACCTGCACCTGCAGCCAGCATTCCTGGTCAGGCGCCCCCGGCAGGAGCAGGGGGCAGCCAGCTAGAGGCCTGCCTTGCCCAGCCTCGGTCACCTCTGGGAGCCGTGTGTGACGCAGAGGCCCATCTGCACCTGCAGGAGGGCAGCCCTGACCACCCGCCCTGTCCCCGGGAGGAGCTTCTGCCGAGACCTGTGCCCGGGCGGGGCTTGAGTGGTGGGACGCAGGGTCCCTGAACACACCTGGAGGGCCTGAGAAGAGCACGCTGTGTCCCCAGGAGACCCCGCCCCATCCCACCTTCCAGCCCGGCTCCGGGGAGGCTAGGTAGGGCCCTCGCTGCCGTCCTCTGCTGTGGGGACCTCGCTCAGAGCCCGGCCTGCTCGCCCACTGTGGACCCTCGCCGGGCCCACCCCACGTACCTGCACTTTGAGGGGCATCATCTGCGTGGTTTGCATCAGCACCTCCTGGGTCTCGTGGCGCACGATGAGTGTGCGGGGGCAGGACACCTTGTCATTGACGTCACAGTGGTAGTTGTCGATGTAGACCCCAAAGTTCTCCACCTGCGGGGTCACCTCCTCCACCAGCACGTAGGTGCAGTTGCCCTGGTAGCTGTAGTACAGGCCATCGAAGGTGACGTAGTGCGGGTCCCCCCAGCCCGTGCAGTAGCCTGCAGAACAAGCTCAGTGAGCTGGCGGGCAGGGGTGGGGACCGCAACGGGTCACAGTCAGGATTCAGGGTCAGGTCGGGAGAGCGGGCCTGAAAAGCCTGGTGCACTTGGGTGTGAGAGCAGGCTGGACCTGGCTCCCCACCATCCACAGGGCCCTTCCGCAGGACAGGGCCTCGGTGTGGAGCCAGAGGGGCCCCTCTAACCTGGAAGGCCTCCTCGTTCTGGGGAGGTCCCCAGACCTGGGGAGGAAGGAGTGCGAGAAGTCCCTGGGCCCTGCGCCAAGCCTGCAGCAGGTGCTCAGGCCTTGGACTCTGCGCCCAAGGGCAGGCGTGCTCCCAGGAGACCAGCCATGCCACCCTCCACCAGAGAGGGAGTGGCAGGCAGTCCCCGAGCGACTGGGAGGGACTTACAGTCACACTCCCAGTGCCAGCAGCAGCCGTCGGGGTCCAGGACGCGCACAGGCTTGAGGCCATTGGAGCAGGTGGGCATGGGCGGGGGCTGGCACTCCTTCTCCACGATCTCCACCACGTTGTCGTGCTGGCAGATGGCCATGGTGCAGTTACACAGCCACCAGGTCTCGTTCTCCTGCAGGACGAGGCCCTAGGAGTCAACAGGCTGCACGTGGGCAGCACGGCAGTCCTCTCCACCCCAGAGGGGCCGCCGGCAGCAGGGCTTCGTGGTGGCCAGCCACCTGGCCAGGCCTGGAGAAGGCCAAGGGCTGCAGCTGCCCCTGCACTGCAGATGGTGCAGGGAGGGGGAGGAGCATCTCGGACCCCTCAGGCCTCGGACGCAGGGACACCCCTGGCACGGGGGAACGAGGCCACCCTGGCCCACTGACCTGTCTCGGAGGATCGAAATCTAGGCACCCAGTGGGCTTGGTGGTGCCGGGTGTCGGCTGGGAGGATGTGGTCGCTGGCGTGGAGGGCTTGGGTGTTGAGGGTGTCAAAGGCGTGGCCACCGAGGACGGAGTGGGCACCGAGGATGTGGGCGTTGGGGAAGGCGTGGACGGGCAGGACCAGTTGAAGTACTGGAACTCACAGTCAACAGAGCAGTTCACATAGTAGCAGGTGTCCCCGATGGTGTTGTTGTACACCACGTCACCTGCGGGGACAGAGAGGTCCAGTCCCCATGCCACCCAGAGGCAGGGTGGCCACCTTAGAGGACGCAGGTCCCGTGGAAGACAGAGAAGGCACTGCTGTGGGCCCAGACAGTCATGTGCCCCAGGGGTGCCCGTGTGACTGTCCCTGGGCACATGCTACAGGGTTGGGAAGGGGCCTCTGGGAGGTGACCAGGCTTAGATGGGGTCCTCGGGGTGGAGCCCTGGGGTGGCATTAGTGGCTTTAGAAGAAGAGAACAAGGCTGGAGCCAGCTTGCTTGCCCCGCTCGCCTGGGAATGCCCTCTGCCACATCAGGATGCACAGACGACCTCACCAGGTGCTGACACCACGCTCCTCCCAGCCTCTAGAACCGTGAGCCAAATAAACCTCTAATGTTTAAAAATGATCTAGTGTCAGGTAGTCTGTCATGGCAACAGAAAATGGACCAACCACCCTGACCAGGCTCACGAGCTGAGGGACCCTGGTCCCTCTTTCCAGCCAGATGTCCCATTCCACCCTTGTCCTCCCGCCTCCTGAGCAAGTTCCTGGCTTGGACCTTGCCTGGTCCTTAACCTGTCACATTAAACAGGGATCAGACCCAGCTTCGGCTGCCTAGTGTTGGGGGTGGACGGCCAAACACACCTGGGATGTAGTACGTGTCGTTCAACACGCAGCAGGTGGTGGAAGTGCTCATCTCCCACGGGGTGCTGGGGGACTCGATCGGGGTGGACGTGGCCAGGGTCCCCCAGGAGGACGAGGTTCTGGTGGTCTCCCGTGTGGTCGGCATGGTAGAGGGGAGCCCTGTCCTGGTGGGAGTCCCCACGGTGGTTGTCGGCACAGTGTGGGGAGTGGTCTTCGAGATGGGTGTGCCTGTAAGGACAGGTCGTGAGCTGAGGCCGTCACTCCTCTTAGGTGCCACGGGGACCCGACAACAGGACCACAGAGGGGAAGGTGGCCGGCTGGCTGGAGACCAAGGCTCTGGAAGCCACCACTCACACTGTGTGCCATGGGAGGACTGCAGGGGAGGCCGAGGCTCAGGGCAGCAGGCTGAGCGGGCCGGCCCCTCTGGCCTCCTCTGCCACGCCAAGGCTCCAAAGGCCCAGGCAGGGAGGCCCAGGCAGGGAGGCCCAGGCAGGCCTTGTTCTACACAGCCCAAGGCTCGCCAAGGGGCTCTGCCCACGCGGCCCAGGCACAGATGATGGTCGGGGCTCCCTGCACTCAGTGATGGTGCTCAGAGGGAAAGGCACGCGGAGCCAGCCTCGGCCTTCCCAGGGCCCATCCTCCTGGGCAGAGCAAGGGCAGCCCCCCGAGGCACTGAGCCAGGCCAGCCCAGAGCTGTGAGGCTCCCTGGCAGAGGGCGGCTCTCCTGGGAGAGGAGGGTGGGATGCGTCTCCTTACCTGGAGAGGCTGGGGTGGTGCCCGAAGTGGAGGCCTCAGGTCCAGGAGTGCTGCCCGTAGTCACAGCGGCCACAGGGGGTGTTGTTCTGGGTGACGCTGTGGTGCTAGAAGGCTCCTTGGTGGTCAGAGGGGTGCTGGGAAGGGTGGTGGACTCCGTGGAAAGGGAGGGGGTTGACTGAGTGGTCACGGGGGTGGAGGGTGAAGTTGCAGGTGTGGACGCGGTTGACGCGGTAGTGGGTACTGTGCCCGTAGGGGTGGGAACCTCTGTGCCAGTGCTGGTGGGAGTGGGAGTGGGGGAGACGGTGCTCGTAGCAGCAGGAGTGGCTGTGCTTGTAGCTGTGGACTCAGTGACAGGGGCAGTTACAGTAGAGGATGGGGTTGGGGTGAGTGTAGTGGTGGAGCCCGGGGTTGGGGTCTCTGTGGTGGTGGAGCCTGGGGATGGGGTCAGTGTGGTGGTGGATATTGGGGTTGGTGTCACCGTGGTGGTGGTCTGTGGGCTTGTGGTCTCTGTGGTCGTGGTGGTGGGTGTAGGTGTTGTGGTCTCAGTGATGGTGGTAGTGATGGTAGATGTTGGGGTTGGGGTCTGTGTGGTGGTGGATATTGGGGTTGGTGTCACCGTGGTGGTGGTCTGTGGGCTTGTGGTCTCTGTGGTCGTGGTGGTGGGTGTAGGTGTTGTGGTCTCAGTGATGGTGGTAGTGATGGTAGATGTTGGGGTTGGGGTCTGTGTGGTGGTGGATATTGGGGTTGGTGTCACCGTGGTGGTGGTCTGTGGGCTTGTGGTCTCTGTGGTCGTGGTGGTGGGTGTAGGTGTTGTGGTCTCAGTGATGGTGGTAGTGATGGTAGATGTTGGGGTTGGGGTCTGTGTGGTGGTGGATATTGGGGTTGGTGTCACCGTGGTGGTGGTCTGTGGGCTTGTGGTCTCTGTGGTCGTGGTGGTGGGTGTAGGTGTTGTGGTCTCAGTGATGGTGGTAGTGATGGTAGATGTTGGGGTTGGGGTCTGTGTGGTGGTGGATATTGGGGTTGGTGTCACCGTGGTGGTGGTCTGTGGGCTTGTGGTCTCTGTGGTCGTGGTGGTGGGTGTAGGTGTTGTGGTCTCAGTGATGGTGGTAGTGATGGTAGATGTTGGGGTTGGGGTCTGTGTGGTGGTGGATATTGGGGTTGGTGTCACCGTGGTGGTGGTCTGTGGGCTTGTGGTCTCTGTGGTCGTGGTGGTGGGTGTAGGTGTTGTGGTCTCAGTGATGGTGGTAGTGATGGTAGATGTTGGGGTTGGGGTCTGTGTGGTGGTGGATATTGGGGTTGGTGTCACCGTGGTGGTGGTCTGTGGGCTTGTGGTCTCTGTGGTCGTGGTGGTGGGTGTAGGTGTTGTGGTCTCAGTGATGGTGGTAGTGATGGTAGATGTTGGGGTTGGGGTCTGTGTGGTGGTGGATATTGGGGTTGGTGTCACCGTGGTGGTGGTCTGTGGGCTTGTGGTCTCTGTGGTCGTGGTGGTGGGTGTAGGTGTTGTGGTCTCAGTGATGGTGGTAGTGATGGTAGATGTTGGGGTTGGGGTCTGTGTGGTGGTGGATATTGGGGTTGGTGTCACCGTGGTGGTGGTCTGTGGGCTTGTGGTCTCTGTGGTCGTGGTGGTGGGTGTAGGTGTTGTGGTCTCAGTGATGGTGGTAGTGATGGTAGATGTTGGGGTTGGGGTCTGTGTGGTGGTGGATATTGGGGTTGGTGTCACCGTGGTGGTGGTCTGTGGGCTTGTGGTCTCTGTGGTCGTGGTGGTGGGTGTAGGTGTTGTGGTCTCAGTGATGGTGGTAGTGATGGTAGATGTTGGGGTTGGGGTCTGTGTGGTGGTGGATATTGGGGTTGGTGTCACCGTGGTGGTGGTCTGTGGGCTTGTGGTCTCTGTGGTCGTGGTGGTGGGTGTAGGTGTTGTGGTCTCAGTGATGGTGGTAGTGATGGTAGATGTTGGGGTTGGGGTCTGTGTGGTGGTGGATATTGGGGTTGGTGTCACCGTGGTGGTGGTCTGTGGGCTTGTGGTCTCTGTGGTCGTGGTGGTGGGTGTAGGTGTTGTGGTCTCAGTGACGATAGTAGTGATGGTAGATGTTGGGGTTGGGGTCTGTGTGGTGGTGGATATTGGGGTTGGTGTCACCGTGGTGGTGGGTGTTGGACTTGGGGACTCTGTGGTCGTGGTGGTGGGTGTTGGTGTTGGGGTGTGGGTCGTGGTAGTTGTCGGTGTGGTGACAGTTGTTGAGGTTGAATTCTCTATGGTGGTGAGAGTTGGGGTAACGGTCCCTGTGGTGGTCTCAGTGGTGGTGGTTGTAGGCGGTGCTGTTGTGGAGCCACAGGGTCTGCAGCACTGGACGTTGATCTCGTAGTTGAGGCAGAAGGGCATGGGAATGACTCCGCCTGGCCTTTGGTCTTTGTTTCTGCAGACCAGTCCTACTGAGAGGTCACACACCACTTGCTGCCCAAGCTGCTGGACTGGAACCTGAGGATACATCACTGCTCGGCAGGAGATGTTAGCTGCCCAGTCCGGGGCACAGACACCTCCAATTGGTTCAAAATCTCCTCCTGGCTTGTCAAAGTTGGGTTTTCCAGAGTCCAGCCAGCCAGTCCATTCGCAGTCCAGACAAGGAGGGGTGGTTGTCGTGGTGGTGGTGGAGGTGGGGATTGTTGTCACCGTGGGGGTGGGCGTTGGACTCGGGGACTCTGTGGTTGTGGTGGTGGGCATGGGCGTGGGTGAGGTTGTGGGCGTGGTCGGTGATGGTGTTGGTGTGGCGTGAGTTGTGGTTGTGGGTATAGGTGTTGTCGTGGGCGTGGGCGTGGGCGTGGTCGTGGGTGTGGTCGTGGGTGTGGTCGTGGGTGTGGTCGTGGGTGTGGTCGTGGGCGTGGGCGTGTCGTGGGCGTGGGTGTGGGCGTGGTCCTGGGCGTGTGCGAGGTGGGGCATTCCCACCATGGTACGCAACAATTCACCCGTATCTCATAGTCATAGCAGCGTTCGAAGGGTCCAGTCACGAACTGGTCTTCGTTTTTGCAGATAAACCCAACGGAGAGGTTGCACTGTACGTTCTGGCGCAGCTCTTCCCAGGAGAGGTGGGGCTCCGTGGCCGACCTGCACTGGATGTCCTCTGGAGCCTTGCAAACACTGTCAAAGGTCTCTCGGTCACCACCATCGCTGCTGCTGCTCGGGTGGTCCTCGTTGATCCAGTCAGTCCAGAAGCAGCAGTGCTCTAGAAGCAAACCGCCCCCCCCCAGTGGTCATTTGCATCTGGGCAGAGGCACCTTCAAGGTCTCCATGCCCAGAAGGGCTTGGGACCTCCATGACCATCCTTAAGGTACGGCTGCCCCTCCTGTCATCTCTAAAGGACCAGTTTGCAGGACAGGGCTTAAACTGACTTTGCCCTCATTTGACAACTATAATATTGAGGCCCAGAGGACAGAGGCCACCCCAGGCCATGTCTGGGTCTGACAGGCCCAAACCTTGAAGCTTCAGGTAGGCACCCCTTCCGCAGCTGTTCCACATCCTAGTGTCAAAAGGGGGGGCTGTGGTTGTGGCTCAGGGTACAGCGCTCACCTAGCACGTGCGAGGCACTGAATTCGATCCTCAGCACCACATAAAAATAAATAAAATAAAGGTACTGTGTCTGACTACAACTAAAAAAAAAAAGAAAATTTAAAAAGGGACAAAAGGAGGAACCCGTAGAGCCACAGCTCCAGGAAGGGGGAGTATGGACAGGCCTTGTCTCTACTCTTGGCCAACCGCATGGTCCCTCACGCAGGTCCAGCCCCTCCTCACTAGTCCCTGGCCTGAGCAGACAGTAAAGTCGCCCAAGTCACTGGTCCTTCAGCAGAGAAGCCACCAGCCTCGCAGGCCCCAAGCAGCCTCCTGGGGGTTCTATAGATTTTGCTCATCTTGGCCCTGTTTGTCACCGTGACATATTGCAGCGTCACTTACTTGAAGTTGCCAGAACTGCAATAGAGAGGGGAAGGGTCTCGTTACCCAGGCCGAGACCCTTTGACTCTCTTCACTTTTCAGTGTGCCTTCCTGTGTCTTGTCACACCCTGGTGGTTTGTCCAGTGTGTCCATGATTTTGACCACAACAAACAGGAATTTAAGGAAGTCCTCTGATTAGGCCTTAAAGGCATCTTTGCAGGGACACAGGCCACATGGATGTTACCTCATCTGGCAGCTGATCTGCAGACAGAAGCTGGCCACCCAGGCCACGTGGGCTGCTGGGGAAAGGCAAGGTCCCCAGCAGAGATCCGCGGCCATGGGGCCTCACCTGGGCTGGTGAAGGGGGTGATGGTGGTGGTGGTGGTGGTGGTGGTGGGGACAGAGGAGGTGGTGGTGGGGACAGAGGTGGTGGAGGAAGTCGGCGTGGACGGGGGTGCCGTGGTAGTTGCACAGATGTTGAAGTGCCTCTCCACTGTCCCATTGGGGCCACAGAACTCCCAGTAGCAGAAGACACCGTCCTGAGTCTGGTTGAGAATCTTCCCTGGGGGGAGGAGGCCAGCCATCAGCGCGGCAGGTGGAGGCAGACTCACACCTGAGGAGACACTGGGTGCCCCCAGTTCCACAAGTGCCCCAGCAGGACCCCTTTCCTGGATCTCCTCCCCTTGAGGAAGGGGCCTCATCAGAACATAGGAGACACAGAGGGAGGGGCAGCAGATGTTCACCATGAGGCACCGGCTCCCATAAGAAGGGACTCAGCGTGTCACAGGAGCCCATGGGCTGCTGCACAGCAGAGCAGGTCTGAACATGTCTGGGCACCAAACAGGTAGAACCCAAGAGGACAACCCCACGCAGGCCAGGCCCATGGATTCAGGGACGGGGCAGGCTGCAGGCTTCCTGCCGCAGAGGTAGCAACAGAGGACAGCTTACCTTCCTCCGGGTGGCAGACCACATGTGAGGAGTCAGTGCACACACTGCAAAGCAAGCACAGTGGCTGCAGGCCTCCTGCCCCTCCCTCCAGGCCTGCTCCCAGTGCAGACCCCATCCCCAAAACCAGCTCCAGAGGAGCCCCACCCACCAGGTTCTAAATGCGGGCAGAGGCACGGGACAGGTAAGATGGGAAAAAGCTGGAACAGGCAGGTGACATTCATGTGCATGTGTGACTGTGTGCACCTGCGGGACTGTGTCCATGCATGAGTACAGGCACGCACTCTGTGTGTGGACGTGTGTGTATGAGATGCATGTGGCTGTGTGCACACGCATGGGTATGTGCACCTGCATGGAGCAGCATGGGAGTGTGTGTGTGTGCAGGCATGTGTGTGCTTGTTATGTGTGTGTGTGTGGCGTGCCTGCGTGTGCACCGAGCCCCCGCCTGACCCCTTGCTTTGTGGGCTTGAGTACCAAGATGTGCAGATGTCCTTCGTGGGAACCAGTGCTCCAGGGGGGTAGCGGGTGTCCCCAACATAGCAGCCACACTGGTCCCCAGTGACACACTTCTTCAGGTCCTCATCGTAGATGGGCCTGTCCGTAGGGCATCGGGGGTAGCAACCTGACGGGCACAAGGCAAGGGCCTTGGACTTCCAGGGAGGTCCACTGGAGCCTCCCCAGCATCCCCACCCATCAGTCGTGTCTCTCGGGGTGTTCCTCTGGCAAGGCCAGGGGACAGAGAGGGCTGGGTCTCCCCACCCCTGGGGGTCCTCTGCCTAGCCAGCCCCTCTCAGGGCTGTTAGCTGCTGCTTCGCTGATTCTCCTTGAGGAGGTTCAGGGCAGCCCAAGCCCACTGCTCGAAGGACACATTCTGCCACAGGTGAGCCTGGCCGCCCCCTGGGCCTCAGATCTGCAGACCTCAGGCCTCCCGCCAGGGTTCCCATGGGTCTCCAGCCAATGGCAGCTTTAAGCCCCACGACGCCTACCAGCAGGGCTACCTCCTGCCCCCAAGGCCCTCCCTGCTCACCCTCCAGGTAGGACACAGAGATGTTGGAGTGGATGCCGTTGATGGTCCTGCAGGTTTCAAAGCTGCGGTTCCCACACGGCTCATAATGCCACTCACACTCGTCCGGGGGGTTGTAGTAGTCACAGAATATGGCTGGAGGGAGGACAGGAGGATAGGGACAGGGTCAGACTCAGCAGGATGCAGGCAGGGGCCCAGACAAAGGTGAGGCTGGGATGGGGGAGTGGGCAGGGACACATCCAGCCAGGTCTGGACAACCAGGTCTCACAGTGATCCCAGGAAGAAGCATGATGCCCAGGAAGCATGGGGTTAATGACATACGTGCTGTCACTTGGAGGGGAGGGAGTGCCGCCTGCCCCCAGCCCTCGCTGCAGCCCCTGGTCAGGACAGTGGGCACTCACGGCACAGATCCGGTGTCCTCCAGAACACACAGGCCTCCGCCTTGGTGCACTCCTGGGCGTAGGAGGCCACGGCAGAGCAGAAGCACTCGCAGTCGCCCCCCGTGTCACAGGAACAGGAGTCCTGCACGCAGGCCTCGTAGAAGACTGTGGGGTCCACCTGAGGAGAAGACGTGGTGTGCCCTGGGCCCTTGCTGCCTTCATGAGGCCAGGACCCTGCGTCTGGCCCTGGTCGGCCCAGGGCTCCAAAGTGACTCATAACTGGGGGTGTCCAAAGACACCCTGACTGTGCAGCCCTGGGGCTTCGAAGGTCTCAGGATAAGATGGCCATCCTAAAACCGGTCCTGCCCTCTGTTGCCAGTATCTGGGGCCATCTGGTCATTAGCCCCTTACCTGCCTTCCCTCCCTCCATTGTGAGCATGTAAGTCAGAGAGGCAGAGGGAGGCTGGGTCCAACCAGGAGTCTCAGAGGATCACCTGGTCATCTCCTCATGTGTCCAAAGAACAATGAGAAAGGAGAAAACTCAAGGACAAGTACTCCACAGGGAGCCACTCCCCAGAGTGCCCTCAGCGCAGGGTAGAGGCTGCAGGGCCACGACCGCGCCCCTCGCCCGGCCCCGCCCACCCGGCTGTGGCCCCGCCCAGGCCCGCAGCCCCGCCCACCCGGCTGTGGCCCCACCCAGGCCCGCAGCCCCGCCCACCTTGCTGTGGCACACGCTGAACACGCCGCTCTTGATGATGCTGCACTGTTTCTCGGCCCAGGAGCGGCGGTGCGGGTTCAGGCTGCAGGGGTCCGGGATGGTGCTCACGTCTGGGCAGGTGGAGGCCTCCTTCCAGCTGTTCCCGAAGTCCAGCTCGCTGCTCACCACCATGTGGTCCCGCGTGGTGAAGTCGTTGCTAGTGCGGTCATCAAAGTTCCCGCACAGGCCGCACACAGTGCCCTGTGAGGAAGGAGCATAGGCTTCACAGGCCAGGCAGCTGGGGGGGGCGGGCAGCACAGTTCAGAGGCCACAGAGGGGCGGCCCTGAGAGGGCTGGCAGGCGGGGCGGCCCACCTTGTAGGACGGAGCCAGCTTGATGAAGATGGTGGTCTTCTTGTCCCAGATGACGATGATGCCGGTGCTAGCCTCAACCACCAGGTACTGGCCCACTTCCCGCGTGGTGTAGGCCACCTGGTGGCCCTCCTCAAGCTGGACCACTTCCCGGCGCTTGTCCTCCAGCTTCAGCTCCGTCCTCTGCCCAGAGGAGAGGCAGGTCACTAGCAGTGTCCGAGGGTCCCCAAGGGCTCTGGGAACCCCAGGGATGGGCAGCACTCACCCCTATGAAGATCTTGATGGCCTTGGAGCAGGTGACGCCAGTGGTGCCACAGGGGACATTCTCAGTGATAATGCTGAAGGAGCCTGTTGAGGAGTTCTGGCCGCAGTAGTCCTAGGGGCCAGTGGGTGAGGTCAGCTAGCTCCAACTCAGACCTGGCGAGGGCAGCCCCTCATCGGGTGGCTGGGGATAACAGTGGCACCGGGGGTGCCAGGGCTGGGCCAGCCAGCCAGGCCTATCCTGATTACACATGCGTGTGCACACACAGGTACTTCAGCAGGAGGGTCACGGAACTGGAGAGGGGGCTTTACCGTGCCCACCCCTCTCCCAGCCAGAAGCCCAAACCTTGACCAGGTGGGGCCTGGGGCAGAGGACGGGCCTCCCACAAGGTCTCCTGCATCTCAGAGCCGGTAGAGCGGGGACCGTGGGGACCGTGGGGCAGGGCAGGCCTCACCTGGACAGCCACGTAGGAGCAGTGTCCATCAAAGTCATAGTGCTTCCCGTCAAAGGTGATGTAGTGGCCACTCCCGTAAATGGAACAGGTACCGTGGCACAGGAACTGGGTACATTGCCAGCGTCCTCTCTGGCAGGTGCTGAGAATAGGAGAGAAACCTGAAGGGGCCAGAGCCCAGGGCCCCACCCCTGCTCAGACACCAACCTGGCTTAGACCCTGGGTTGGTGGAGACAACTCCTGGCAGCCCATGCAGGACACCGAACAGCACCCACAGCAGCCCAAACATACCCTGCACCCCACCTCTGCTCCAGGACCAGGGGCAGACATGAGAGACTGCCCATCAGCTGAGCCAGAGCCACCCCTGGCCCTGTAGGACCCAGCAGGGTACCCTCAGCCAGGCCACTTACCAGGTGTTGTTGCAGTCTAGCTTGATCTTGTCCCCAGGGGAGTACAGGTCCTTGTTGTGGACACACGGGCACTCCTCCTCCACCACACAGCCACCCCGGCCATCATCCAGGAGCCCCTCAGGGCAGACACAGCCACTGACACAATCCGTATGGTACTGGGGGCAGCAGAGGGGGCTTCAATGAGACCAAAGCTCCCTCTGGGAGTTGGGAGGACACAGTGGGAGAATCTCTCCCTGGCCCCAGGCCTCTCCCCTCCGGCCGACATGTGGGCAGGAAGACAGGTGAAGGTGGCCTGCCTAGAGCCGCTAAACTGGCCCCTGTTCCCAGGGGGCCCAGAGGCCACCACTTCCTTCCCACAACAGGGGCAGTGTCAACAAAATCCAGTATCCATAGGATTCAGCATCCGGACCTGGTGGACAGGGCATAGAGGAGTCTACCTGCTCCCTCCACAATGGCTCAGCCAGAAATACCCCACCCAGCCCACCCACCACAACCCTCCCCAGCACGCACATAGCCAGCAACCAGCGTCTGACAGCTGGTGGGGCGGGGCTCTCGGGTGGCCAGGGCAGTCAGGTTGTTGCAGTCGACAAGGATCTTTGGGGCCGCACAGCCTGTGGGACAAAGGGGCTGCCTGAGCTCACGCTGAAGTTAGCGGGCACGGGTGGGCAGGAGAAGGAGTAGGGGAGCAAGCCAAAGGGCCGGTGGCCATGCACAGAGCAGCATCCACTTACTCTGGCCGATCAGCTTGACCTGCGTACAGTGCAGCCTCCCATTTCGGCAGACACTGGGAAGGAGAGGGGGATAAACAGGGCCCAGGAGTCCTCACTCGGGACAGTCAAGGGAAGCTGCCCCTGCCAGTCCCCCGCCCCAGGCCCATCTGCACCCATGTCTCACTCAGAGCAGAGCTCCAGAGGCAGACCTGCCCCACCCCAGGCCTCCCTGCCCAGGCCAGACACCCACCAGCGCTCCTCCTGCCTCAAGACCACATCCCCCGCCTCCAGGTAGAGGCCTCGGTGGTAGCAGGAGCACTTGGCCAGGGGCACACAGCGGCCCTTCTCATCCAAGAAGGTGTGGTCAGGGCAGCCACAGCCGTCCACGGGCGTGAAGCCTTTGAGACAGTGGGTTTCCCCCTCAGAGAGCGAGCGGCAGGTCTGCTGGCAGGTGGTCAGGTTGTACAGGAAGGTCTGAGATTTGGGGCAGGAGCCCACGTCCTTGTCTGCAGAGAACAAGGGACCAGAGTGAGGCACAGGAGAGACCAGCTCCCAGCTCCATCCCCGAAGACTGTCCCTGAGCCTCGCTCCATCAGGGCAGCAGCGCCCATCCGACCAAGAGACCAGGGAGGGCAGCCGCCCAGGGACGCCTACCCTGAACTCAGCTGCCACAGCTCCTGACCACCCCCATCCCTGGTCCCTGAAGGTGCCCGCCAGGAGCCAGCTGCAGGAGATGACCCTCCCTTGGGCCACCCGTGCTCAGGGCCCAGCCTCAGGGGGCACTCACTGCAGACGCGCTCCCGCCAGCCCCACAGCATGACGCCCTTGGTGGCGCAGGCCCGCGCATAGGAGGACAGCGCTGCGCACAGGCAGTCCTCGTTGTTCTGACAGTTGCAGGTGTCATACTTGCATCTCTGGAAAGCAAACGGGGGGGGGGGGTCATTGAGTGAGCCCCGGGTGGACCCGGCTCCCTGTGCACTCAGCACACACGCCCGTCACCCACTGGGCACGCCAGGCACTGTCTCTTATA
>NW_026000001.1:6316723-6350532 GCF_001458135.2 Marmota marmota marmota
ACCCTCACCCACCCCTTGTCCCACCAGGAGCCCCGCCTGCCCGCCTCGCTGGCCGGAGCTCAGGGACGGCAGGCCGTGGGCGCCGCGGAGCCGAGCCTCACCACTCTCGATGTTGAGGGAACAGGGGTCATCCAGCCAGTCCAGCTTGTCGTGGCAGCTGGCCTGGGCCTTCCAGCTGTTGGCGAAGCTGGACCCCGTGGCCTCCACCAGGCCACCCGCCGTCCTGAAGTCGTCACTTTCCAGGCCATTGAAGTCCCCGCAGAGCCCTGGGGGGCCAGGACACGGTTGGGAGGGGTCTGGGCTGGGGGGGCACCTGGGCGGGGAGAGCCAGGTGGGGCCACTCACCCTGCACCTGCCCCTGGGCAGCCTGGTCCAGCGTCACGAAGAGCTGCATGACGGGCACCAGCTGCACCTGCAGCCGCAGCCCGAGGGCCGTGTGCACGACGATGTGGTAGGAGGAGGGTTGGAAGATGGAGAAGCTGGCTGCAAGGAGGGCGCAGTGAGGCACGCACCCTGGTGCCGCAGGGGGCTCCCTCCACCCACGGCAGAGGCCCGCGTGGCCCAGTGAACAGGGACCCTCCCCTGCCCAGCCTCCTGTGCCCCAGGCCCCCAGCTGCCCACATCCCAGCAGGTCAAGCCGACCAGACCAGCTCTGGGTCCCCTCCCCTCACCAGCCACGTGGGGCAGGGTCACTGCCAGCTCGTTGAGTAGCACGCTGCCGTCCGACTTGAAGGCCACCACCTACAAGAAAGGCCAAGGGTATTCAGGGCTGAGAAGGCTTCAAGGAGTCTGGAGCCCTGGGGGGACAGGCAGGGCACCCACGTTCTTCTTCCTGTCTATCAGCAGTGCCACTGTCTTCAGGCAGGTCTGCTTATCCGTGGAGCCGCAGGGGGCCAGCTCGCCCAGGAGGGTGAAGGAGTCGTTGTGGTCGCCCTGTGTGGGGAAGGCAGGAGGGTTGTGGCCCAGAGGCAGGGCCCAGCCCTGAACCCAGGGCTCCACAGTGACTTAGAAGGGAAGCCCATTTCTCAACACCCTTCACCACCCTAGGGACAGCCCCAGGCCCCCTCTTCTCAAGGGCCAGCCAGTCCCCTGCTGGGAGGGCCCAGGGCCCCCAGCTCCACCCCACCCACCTTGGTCAGGACGTAGTAGCAGTCCCCATGAAAGGTGAACTTTTTCCCATCGAAGGTGGTGATGTGGGAGCCACCCTCCAGGGTGCAGGTCCCAGGGCATGGCAGGTCTTTACACACCCAGCGGCCAGCATGGCAGACACTGTCGGCCATCAGAACACAGGGTCAGGGCTCGGGGACGCCCCAGCCTTCCAGGCCCTGTGCCCTGGACCAGCAACTCACCATTGCTCACAGTCATTGGTGATCTCCTGGCCCGGCACATACAGGTGCCCGTGCAGCTTGCAGTGGCACTGGCTGACGGGGATGCAGCCGCTGCCCGTGAGGTCATCATACACAGTGCCTGGGACAGCAGGGGAGGTGAAGTCACCCTGGGCGGCTCAGCCATGCCATTCTCCCCAGGGCGGGGCTGCCAGCCTGGCTCCCACCCCAACTCAGCAGGCACCCGCCCCCCGAGCACAACCTTCTGGGCAGAAACAGCCGTCCATGTGGTGCTCCTCGCACAGGCTGCTGACCTCCAGGTGTGAGCAGGTGTCCACGCAGGGTGAGCCGCTCTCCAGGTAAACCATGTTCCCGGGGCAGCTCTTGGCTGGAAGTGAAGGCAGCTCCGTGAACAGGCGATCCCACGAGGGCAGAGCACGGTGGCAGGTGGCCATGTCCAAGGGCCTCAGTCTCGGCCACTGGAGTCACCTGGCTCCCCACAGCTGTGGCCCCCGGGTACTTGGCACAGACCCCTTCCCGGGGCTCCCTAGACCCAGGGAGGCTGCCACTGGCTCTGTCTCGGGCCACTTACGGCAGAAGGAGGCCGACCTCCAGTTCCCGGGCCGGCCGCCAGCGTGGGAGCACTGACGGGAGAACTCGGCGAGGGTGCTGCAGACGCAGGCCCCACCCTGCGGGCACCGGCAGCGATCCTGCATGCACGCCTGCACGTACAGCTCCAGCGACAGCCGGGCCTGGCAGTCTTGGAAGGCCGCATCGGTCAGCAATCTCTCGCACTCAGCACGCTGGCAGGAAGGACGTGGGGGTGGGCAACTGCTCACAGCTCCCCTCTCTCCCCGCAGCAGGGTTCCCGAGAGCACCCACAGATGGGGGCCCCACCCAGAAACTCTAAGGGCCCCCAGGCTGGGACTCACGTGCTTGGAGCAGGACTCAGGTGCGGGCACCTCCTCAGGGTCCTCGCACACCACCTCAGGCTTATTGATCTTCTGCATGTTCCCAAATTCAATGGCACTGAATGTGACGCCTGGGGGCACAGCCGGTCAGCGGTCAGCAGCTCCACCCCTGCCTCCACCCCACAGAACCCCAGCCCAGCGCTCACCTTCAGAGAGGAACTCCGAGTAGGACGGCAGGCCATTGAAGTCCCCGCAGAGGCCGCAGGTGTGGTTCTGGAACCTGCTGTCCAGCTCCAGCTGTGGGGAAGTGGGCAGGTGAGTGGGCCCAAGGCCTTGGGGAGCCCTAGGCCAGGCTGGCACCTTAATAAGGAGCAGCAGGGAAGAGGGGCATCTACCACTGAGAAGCAGTGTGTTGGGGGGCGGGAAGCTGAGGGCCAGACAGCCCCAGGGCTAGGCAGCCCCCAGGGCTAGACAGCCCCCAGGCAGCCCCCAGGGCCAGGCCACCCCAGGGCCAGGCAGCCCCAGGGCCAGACAGCCCCCAGGCAGTCCCCAGGGCCAGACAGCCCAGGGCCAGGCCGCCCTCAGGGCCAGACAGCCCAGGGCCAGGCCACCCCAGGGCCAGACAGCCCCAAGGCTTGGTGCTGCCCGCTGTCTCCACCACCTGCACCCTCCTCAGGTCAACCAGGACTTGGCTGGTGGAGGAGCCCTGCACCCCAGGGGCCAGGATGCTGGTACCCACCATGAGCGCGTCTTCACGGTTCCACATGAGGGAGAGACCAGCGCGGGAGTAGACCTTGGTGTAGGCCTCATTCTTCTCGATGAGCAGCCCAGAGCTGTAGTGTGGGGTGCTGACCCTGCGGGGTCACCACAAGTCACTTGCCAGCACCTGGCCCAGGGCCCACCCTTCTTGTCCTCTCCGGGTCCTGCTGCCCAGAGGGCACTGAGGCTGGGTGCATGGTGGGAGATGGGGGATAGCTGCTGGCCTGGCCTCACACTGGGGCCACAAACAGACTTGGCCAGGCCCAGGGGGCACATGAGAACACCTCTTCTGGGCTGGCCAGGTTCCTTGGGGCAGGACCAGCTCAGACTGCTCATCTCCTTTCACACTGTGGGCACTGTCCTGGGCAGGGCCCTCCCAGGAGCCCTGAGAGTGGGGGGAGAAGGAGGCCAAGCCACCCAACCCCCTTCCAGGCCCTCTCTCAGTCTGCCTGGGGCGGGGCTTCAGCCCCCACCCACCCACCACCCTAGACAGTCTTGATGCTCTCGGGGACCTCCCCCCGGGCACCTGCCTCACCCAGGGGCCCTCCTGCTCTCCACCCACCATGACCCAGGCCGGGCAGGCCAGGCAGGGTAGGAGCTCAGCTAGAGTCTAGTGTAGGAAATAGAACCCCTGGGGCAGGAAGAGGGCAGGCCCGCAGGTGGGAACCCGCTGGACAGGAATACATTTAAGAGGGCCTCATTGTCCCAGAGACAATGAAGGGACAATAGCTAGCCAGGGTGGGCAGCTCCTGAAACCCTACCCTGGGGAGCAGCTCTGGCAGCCTCCAGGCTCCCCAGTCCAGGACCACTGGCCAGCTCCAAGGGGAGGGACAGCTAGGGGCTCCCAGGGTGAAGACCCCTGTCAACCTCCAGGGGCCTCAGCAGTGTGTACAGAGGGAATTGTGACCCGAGTCCACCCTCAGGGCTTTCCCCCGGGCCACCAGCTGGAGCAGCAGGGCCTCACAGGGACTATCTAGACCACAGAGCCCTCCCCAGGCTACGGGATGGGACGCTGCCCAAGCCCACTCACATGGCCCCATTCACCACAACCAGTTGGTGGGTGAGGTAGATGGTGTCATCCTTGATGGTCAGCAGGATGGACTCCACCTGGGGATGGCCCCCACCCTGGCCCTGGCTGCGCTTCAGGTGCACGGCAAATTCCTTGTAGGAGTCTCGGCAGTCGGAGGCGAAGTTGTAGTCACAGAGGCCGGGGAAGCGGAAGACGTCACCGTCGAAGGTCTTGTAGTGGAAGTCACCCCAGGTGCTGCAGACGCTGTGACCATGGCTTCGGGGTCTGGCCTCTGTGGGGACCGTGGGGGCACGGGATGAGCCACCCAGGCCCAGGGAGTTCTTCCCCAGTCCACCCCAAGCTGGCCCCAGAGGTAGCCATGTCCAGAAGGCCCCCCCACTGCAGGAGGACCTCTTAGGCCTGGGTCACGGCCGGGGTCTCAGCCCCAGGAGCACATCTCCAGCTGCCTGGCCTGGGGTGCAACCCAGCGGGCGGTGAGGGCCGAGGGACTGTCAGGCACCCTGGTCACTCTGTCCACCTGATGCAGAGCCCTGATGGAATGGAGGTTCCCTAGTCTTTTGGGCTGAAGTGACCCTTCACCAGGTGGACACAGCCCCTCTTCAGAGGTGCCGCCGAGGCCTTGACCCGCCAGGGCTGTCCTGGGACCCCACACTCCCCCACCTCGGAAGCACCCCTCAGGTGTTCTGCTGATCTTCCACTGGGCATGGGGTCCCCTGGGCCCCTCTGGCCAGGCTTTCAAGCTCAAAGGGACAGCAAGGGCCGCAACAATTCATCCAGGCAGGAGCTACTCTGGTTGTCCAGTGTACGCGGTCCAGCGGATGCAGGCAGAGGGGACCAGCCCACTCCCAGGCCCTGTGCCTGCTCCTGGATGCCTGCCTTCCTGTGCCAGCACTCTCTCCCCATCCCCTGCCCACCTCACCAGGCTTCTCACCTCTCTGGAGTGCAGAGCCTCCAGCCAAGGCCAGGGCCAGGCAGATGGCCACTAGGCGGGCCAGTTGCAGCCCCATGGCGGCTCTGAAGGGCACTGTGGGAGAGCACCCCGGCCTGGAGTCTGGGACTTATATGCCCCAGTGGGCCGTCAGAGGGCGGAGGGCAGGGGAGGGGCAGAGGGTGGGGGCGTTGGCCAGATTATCAAGAAAACAGCTGTGGGGGCTCGTGGAGACCACAGTGGGAAAATATTGATTCAGGTTATCTGCATTTATCTTTTTATGACTCCCTGGGCAAACTTGGCCTTCCTCAGGATGCAGCAGCCCAATTACCCAAATGCAGAACACACCCAGGGCGACCCTCCCACCCCTCCCAGCCACTAGCGGACCAGGCCCAAGGGGACAGGGTAGGGGCTTTCCCACCGGAAGCGTGTCCTGGCAGACTCTATGGGCCCACTCAGCCCACCAGACCACAGTCCAGTGCCCCCCCGCCAACAAAGTCCAGGATGAACAAGGGGCTTTGGAAGATCCATGACCAGCATTTACCAACCTCTTTCATTCCCGGGACCCCACTCCTCCCCAGGCAGTGTGGACTGAGATGGCCACAGGTCCCCAAAGAGCTCAGGCCTTTGTCACCCCAAGGCAGCCAAGCCCACCCATCAGGGGTCCAAACTCTGGGGAGCGGGCAGGACTTGGCCACCTGTACCTTCCCCGTGTGCAGGCAGCCTATGAGCTCCCGTGGGGCCTGGGGTCCACCCCGCTGCAGGGAGCTCTTCGCCTGGGTCAGAGCCCAGCTCTGTCCCCTCCCTAATCCCCCTGTTTTCCTAGCCTCAGCCAGTCTCTGGAATTACATGTAATTAGAACTTGAGGAGCACCAGTCCAGCCAGGGACACTTGCCGGAACCCGGTCCCCTGGAGCATGGAGGAACTGGCTCAGTGCCTGGAATGCCTGTCCCCGAAGGAAGGAGGCCCAGGTAGGGAGGGTGCCCCCGCAGCAGGCCCTGCCCTCGCAGACGCCCCCACCTGCTGCTGCTGCCCCTGGGGATGCATGAGGACGGGGCCTGGAGGGGCAACCTGCCCAGGCTCCCCTGGCCACACCTCATTCAAGGCAGTGGATCCTGCTCCAGGGAGGACAGTGGCCTCTGATGAACCTCAGGCTCTCTGAGCCCAGCCCAAAGCTGGACATTGGTGCCTGGAATCCCCCCAGGAACCGTGTGTAGCCCTTGAGCATATACCAGCCCCAAACCCAAACCCACCGAGGGTGCCGGCTCTCGAGGCCACACAGAGAGGGAGAGGCACCCACTGGCACCCCCCCTGGAGCAGGAGATAAACTAGAATCTGGAGTCCCTCCCCTCACTGCATTTTCATCCTCCTGAAAACAGAGACAATCCCGAATTTAGTTTCAGAGTTTAGCCGGAATGCTCACAGTGGGCTCAAGTCGGCCTCAGATGCCAGTCGGGGTCCTGAGCTCCAGAAACAGTGAGGAGGGATTCGTCTAATGGTCATGGAGGAACTGGATCAAGGGCACTGTGCCTCTTCCCCTGGCCACACTGCTGCCCTGGTCAAGGGCCACACAGGTGGTGACCTGGGCTAGAGGGGAGCCCTTGCTAGGGCCAGACTTTCTTCACCACCAGCGTCAGAGCCTGTGTTTTGATGCCACCTCTCTTTCAGGCCTCTAGACCACTACAGGAAGGACCCTCAGGCCATAGGGACAAACAGGACTGGAGTGGAGTCCTTGCACTCTAAGGATGTCAGGGGCAAAGAAGACCATTAGCCAGGGGCCTGGGAGGAAGCCCCTCATCTGGTCCCACTGTGCCCACTAGTTCTGGCCTGGGGTCCATCCTCTCAGCCAGGACTTGAGCACAGGGACGCTGAGTGTGTGGCCTGGGTAGGGATTAGGGAACTGAGCTGAACACTATTGTACCACTTCCCTGTTTAGGCTGCACATGCTGGCACCAAGCCCTGAGGGAACCCAAGGAGCAACCCAAGAGGCAGTGATTTTCCATGCCAGGCTTTCTCTGCTTTGGTAGGGATTAGAGGAATTCTAGCCAGATAGGATGCTAAGCACAGCAGCCCCCTGCCTTTAGCTCCAAGAAGGTGGGTCCTTTCTGGATGAAAGGGAAATCCTCCTGATGGAGAATGTGGATACTCCCTGATGGAGAAGGTAGATCTTAGAGAGAAGATAGATCTTCCCTGGATAAAGAATGTGAGATCCTCCCTGATGAGAAAGGTGGGTTCTGCCTGATGGAGAAGGTGGGTCCTCCCTAATGATGAAGATGGGTCCTCCCTGATGAAGAAGGGGGTCTTCTCTATACAGGGTCCTCCCTGTATAGACAAGGTGGTCCTCCCTGATAGAGAAGGTGGGTCCTCCCTGATGGAGAAGGTGGGTCCTCCCTGTATGGAGAAGGTGGTCCTCACTGATGGAGAAGGTGGATCCTCCCTGATAGAGAAGGTAGTCCTCCCTGATGAGAAGGTGGGTCCTCCCTGATGAGAAGGTGGGTCCTCCCTGATGGAGAAGGTGGGTCCTCCCTGATGGAGAAGGTGGGTCCTTCCTGATGGAGAAGGTGGGTCCTCCCAGATGAGAAGGTGGGTCCTCCCTGATAGAGAAGGTGGGTCCTCCCTGATGGAGAAGGTGGGTCCTCCCTGATGGAGAAGGTAGTCCTCCCTGGTGGAGAAGGTGGGTTCTCCATATATATGGAAGGTGGGTCCTTGCTGGATGGACAAGGTCAACCTGTATCCCCTTTATGTAGGACAGTGGTGGTGACCCCAGCCCTCTGGGCTCATCAGAGGGTCTCGAATAGGCCTGTGTGAGCTGTGGTGTCAGGTGGCCCAGCAGGGAGCTGGCAGTGAGAGGCAGCCTATGGTGGGAAGGGGCTGGTGTTGAAGCAGATGGTGGTGAACAGGACAGTCAGCCCAGGTGGCTTCACTGCCAGCTTCTCTATTGCTGGCTGAGGTCATCAAGTGTCCTTAGCTTATGTCGGGGACCAGGACAGTTCAGAGTCAGGGGAAGAGACCCAGGGTGAAAATAAGCTGGGAAACGCCCCACCAGGGCTGCAGAGGTCGAGATGCACAAGGTCAGAATATCAGACGGCCCTGAAGTGGACGGACACAAGGCCCATGACCGTCTGCTGGTCAGCCCTCTTCTCAGCACAGGTGCAGTGTGGGCAGCTGCCACCACCTCAGTTGGATCTTCAGCCCTTGGCCCCGGGGTCCTCTGCCATTGTAGCTTTCCCGCAGGACAAAATGGGCATGGTGACGGGGAGGGGGCTTTGACACAGCAAACTGTGGGAAGAATGTGGTGTCCCGGTGAGAGCAACAGCCCAGCTAGCCACCGGTCCAACCCGGGGCAGGCTAGACCCAGAGCCAGGGGGACAGAGTGCCAGGTTCCCTGCCGGCCCCACGCCCCGCAGTGTTTACCTGGACAAGACACTGTTCCCAGGGAGGACGTGGGATTTACAGCCTGAGCCAGGGAGGAGCAGCAAGGACGTCACGGGCTTCTGAGGTGACTGTTCCACTTGGCGTGTCCACCACTGACTCATCAGGAAGCAGATGCCTGCGTAGAGCTGCTGGAGGAGGACAGGAATGGGGAAATCAGGGAGGATACCCTGTGCTGTCCACCTGGCTGGGCCGTGAGACCCAGGTCAGTCAGATGTTAGTCCTGAGGTTGCTGCAAAGATCTTCAGATGTGAGCAGGTGGCCCACCTGAGCAAGGTGGGCCTTGCCCAGTCCAGCAAAGACTCTGAGGGAGAGGGCATTCTGACCATCACAGCGAACGCCACCATGTGCTCTCTGGGTTCGAGCCGGTTCCAGCCTCTGAAGACCCAGGACTGGGTCTCCAGCTGCCGTCCTGCCTGCAAGTGCCAGACCTGCAGCTCCCATCAGGTCAAGAGCCAGTTCCTTCAAAGGACACCCCAGAACACACTCTGTCACACGCTCCCTACTGCCTCTGTCCCTGGAGAACCGTGACAGACGCACAGTGAGTGGCTGACACTGTCCGGCTCCTCTGGTGTGGTGCAAATTCTGCCCGCCCCATATCCCCCCTTCTTCCTTCCCTGTGCTGGCCTCCCTGCCACCACGTTGCTGTTCACTGAAACCATCCCATGTGTCCGCAAGGTGTGTCACTCGGGCCACTCACTACGACACCATGATCACCAGCCTGATGACAGCCCATGCAATGCAAGGGGGGACTGAGCCACTGAGGAGGAGCACTGGGAGCAGGGAGGAGGTGACCTGGGGAAGACAATCCACCCCAGTGTGCCAAGCCCACGTGTGACGATACCAGAGTCCCACTGTGCAAGCAATGTAACACGCAAATTTTAAAAATAAGACTAGAGAGATCAGTGGAGGGAATATCAGAAGGAGGATGGGAGGAGGAAGGTGTTGGTGGGAAGACCCATCAAATCATGGTGGGTAACACTGTGGTTCTGCAATCTGCACAATTAGAAAAATGAGAAATCATACCCGAATGATTCCAATGAATGAACTGCCAAGATGATTGTAATCTCATGTGTAGCTAATAAAAGAAATTATGGGGGGGGTGTGTGGGAGCATCACAGTGACCCCACCTATGTGCTCTATGTTAGGTGTATGTGGGAGCATCACAGTGACCCCACCCATGTGCTCTATGTTAGGTGTATGTGGGAGCATCACAGTGAACCCCACCCATGTGCTCTATGTTAGGTGTATGTGGGAGCATCACAGTGAACCCCACCCATGTGCTCTATGTTAGGTGTATGTGGGAGCATCACAGTGAACCCCACCCATGTGCTCTATGTTAGGTGTATGTGGGAGCATCACAGTGAACCCCACCCATGTGCTCTATGTTAGGTGTATGTGGGAGCATCACAGTGAACCCCACCCATGTGCTCTATGTTAGGTGTATGTGGGAGCATCACAGTGAACCCCACCCATGTGCTCTATGTTAGGTGTATGTGGGAGCATCACAGTGAACCCCACCCATGTGCTCTATGTTAGGTGTATGTGGGAGCATCACAGTGAACCCCACCCATGTGCTCTATGTTAGGTGTATGTGGGAGCATCACAGTGAACCCCACCCATGTGCTCTATGTTAGGTGTATGTGGGAGCATCACAGTGAACCCCACCCATGTGCTCTATGTTAGGTGTATGTGGGAGCATCACAGTGAACCCCACCCATGTGCTCTATGTTAGGTGTATGTGGGAGCATCACAGTGAACCCCACCCATGTGCTCTATGTTAGGTGTATGTGGGAGCATCACAGTGAACCCCACCCATGTGCTCTATGTTAGGTGTATGTGGGAGCATCACAGTGAACCCCACCCATGTGCTCTATGTTAGGTGTATGTGGGAGCATCACAGTGAACCCCACCCATGTGCTCTATGTTAGGTGCATGTGGGAGCATCACAGTGAACCCCACCCATGTGCTCTCATAATGTACCAATAAAACTATTTAAAAAGAGGTGAGACTGACTGAGCTCCATGGTACTGATCATCACCCTTGACCAAGGTACTAGCACCTGGCAGCCCAGCCCCTTCCAGCTGGACCTAACTGACCTAGTGGGGCTTGGTCTACCTCCAAGGTAGACCCAGCCCTAGTGTCAGGGGAACAGAGTAGCTTAGCCCAAATGAAGCCCTGGCAGGGCCCCTCCCTCCCTGCCCAGGTGTTCCCTTGAGACCTCGTGTAGATGAGCTCATACATGGCCAACACGGGGCTGCCTGGGCCTTTGCAGTCTCGGAACGCCTGGAGAGGGCCGTCGCGGCCCCACATCTCCTCCCACTCCTGCGTGGGTTATAGTTAGGATGTTGGCCCCAGTGCCGTGTTGAAGGCTGGGTAAGTGAGCACACCGCGGTCTTTGTTTGGGGATAGAAGAGTTGGGAGAGGCCAACCCAGCAGGCTGAGGTCCTTGAGCAGGCCAGGGATCCGCTATGCAGGTGGGCAGTGGGCAGGCCTCATTCGGGGCTATCCGACAGGAAACTGCATTTCAGGAGTTCAGCCATTCTGGGGCAGCCACCCCCTTTTTCCCTCAAGACGTGGCCCAGGTGTCACACCCTCACACTGACCAGTGTCCTCACTGTGTGACGATTTCCAGCCCTCCCTCAGCGAGTTCCTTGAAGGCAGTGACCTGTGTGTGCTCTTCCATGGCCACCCTCACAGTAGGCGCACTCCATGACTTTGCTTCTGGCTGGGTAGGTGTGGGGTGTGGATGCATGCATGGATGGATGGAGCATGGAGTGCAGGTGGGTGAACACCTGGGTGGATGGGTGGATGGACCGGTGGGTGGATGGATGGGTGTATGGACAGCTGGATGGATGAATGGGTGGATGGATGGGTGGATGGACAGGTAGATGGATGGATGGGTGGATGGACAGCTGGATGGATGAATGGGTGGATGGATGGGTGGATGGACAGGTGGGTGGATGGATGGGTGGATGGATGGGTAGATGGACAGGTAGATGGATGGATGGGTGGATGGACAGGTGGATAAATGTGTGAGTGGATGGATGGGTGGATGGAAAGGTGGATGGATGATTGACACATGCACACAACATAACAAAGTAATTTAGCCACCGTCCCTCCCCAGCACGTCCCCCTCCCTCCAGACCTCCCTCCCCTGGGCCTTCCTCTGCTGATCTTCCTCTGGTTTTCGTGAGATCTGCCCCCCTCTTTCTCTTCACTTTTCCTCTCTAGTTTCTGCATGTGAGAGAGACACTGGACCCTTGACCTTTTGAGTTTGGTTTATTTCTCTTAACAGAATGGCCTCAGGTTCCAACCATTTTCCTGCAAATGCCATAACTTCACTCTTTTTTATGGCTGAATAAAATTCCATGTGTGTATATACCTCATTTTCTTTTTAAAAAAATTAGTTGTAGATGAACATAATCACTGTATTTAATCTTATTTATTTATTTATGTGGTTCCGAGGGTGGGACCCAGGGCCTCCCACGTGCCAGGCAAGTGCTCTCCCACGGAGCCACACCCAGCAGAAACACCACTTTGTTTCAGTCCATTCCTCTGCTGATGGACACCTAGGCTGGTCCCCGGTCCGGCTGCTGAGAATCGTGCTGCGGTAAGCATGATGTGCATGTGTCACTGTGGTGTGCTGATGCCAGCTCTTCAGGGTGAGTGCCGAGGAGTGGGGAGCTGGGTCACATGGAGGTCCCATTCCTCTCTTGAGGCACCTCTGCTTGCTCTCCAGAGTGGACATACTAATTTGCAGTCCACCAACCTGGTACCAGTGGACCTTTCTCCCCACACTCTATTTGTGTTCCTGATGATTGCCGTCTGACTGGAGAGCGATGAGATCTCACTGCAGTCTGATTTGCGTTTTCCTAACTGATCACGATCTTTTCATACATTTGCTGGCCATTCGCATTTCTTCTTTTGAGAAGGTCTGTTTAGTCCATTTGCCCATTTTTAATCGGGTTATTTGGGCTTGGGGTGTTAAGTTTTTTGCCTTCTTCTTACCAGTCTGGATATCGATCCTGCAGACAGTAGCTGGCAAAGCTCTCCCATCCTGTGGGTTCTCTCTCCACATTCCTGTTCCCGTCAATGTGCAGAAGCTTGTTAATCTGACGCTGCCCATTGGTCAACTCTTGGCTTTCTTTCTGAGCCCTAGGGATCCTCGTCTTCGTTTTCCTCACAGTGTATTTGGAAGAGTGAAAGCTGATGATTTTGATGAATCCAACTAACTGATCTCTTCTTCCACAAGGCTGGCTTCGGTGTGAGACAGGAACTCTTGTCTCCCCCAACAACTGTGCAGCTCCAGGTGGGCGGGCTCCTCCCTGTGGGGTGAGGGTGCTGCGGGAGCTTCCCTAGGCCGGGGGAAGGCTGGCCGCGGTTCACGCTGGTGAGCTGCTGGGACCCTGCGGTGTCTATGCCAGTGCCACCCTGCTGGTTTCCCGACCCAGCGAGTGCGACCCTCTCACCTGCTCCTTCTCACATCGCCGTGGCTACCTTCTGTCCTTGCACCTCCTGATTTTAGAGCCCATTTGCCAATTTCAAAAACAATTTTAAAAAATGTTTCCCGTCTCTAGGCATTTTTGACACGTTGCACTGGACGCCGATCCGTGTGGGAAGGACTGACAGTCACGGTCGGGAGTCTTGCTCCTGGGGTCTGATTTCTTCCAGAGAAGGTCTCCACCTGGCCGCACCCTGGTCTTCCGCCTCTTCTGTCTGATTTTCTCCTAAGTTCTCCATATTTCTGATGCTCTTGTAAGTGGCACTTTGATTCCTATATTCAATTGTTTGTTGCTAACATACAGAAATACAATCGAGCTTTTCGGGACTTTTTAACTGGCATTTACACAGAATGTTTTTCCCCATGTGAAATATATGGGCAGCCATCTCCCCAATCTTGCCTTTCAGATCCGAACTTAGCCCGGGTTGAACACTGACTCCCGTGCCCCTCCTGGCTCTAGGCGCACCCCAGTCTACTTCCTGTCTACACTTTTTGTGTGTTTGCACGTTTTTCAGTGCTGGGGGTTCAACACGTGCTAGGTAAGCACTCCTCCCCTGTGTCAGATCCCAGCCTTTTTGTTCGTTTGTTTGTTTTGAGACACGTCTCATTAAGTGGCCCTGATGTAGGACAGATGAGGCTGAACACCTGAGGAACTTTCAGGAAGCAGATTGATTTCAGCTGCAGCCGTCCAGAGATGCTAATGTATAAAAAAGCTTCTGGACCCCAACCGTGGAGACTCTTTGAGGTTTATACTCAGGTTTACATAACAGTGGGTGGTTATGTAGCACGTACCCTTTGTCCCATATCCTCAGGCTGGACAGAGGTTTCACAAGTTTTCACCAAGAAAACAGAAACAGTAACTTTGGCACAGTAAGCTCTCTTGAAACCGAGTATTACACAATTTGTCTGCAAACCAGACTTTTACAAGAAAGAGGAATCTTCAAACCACATTGACCTCTCTGCAGAAATCCTGTTGACGTTCTTCGTAAAATCTTGCTGACAAGAAGCTTGATTACTGGGAGGGGGCTTCCCTGGAGAAGCTCAATTATGGTAAGGGTCTTTTCGGGGGCTACGTCAGCCTAGGTGGCCTGGAACTTGTGCTCCTCCCGCCTCGGCCTCCCGAGTCGCGGGGGTGACAGGCTGTGCCCTGTAGCCTGCGTCAGACCTTCGCAGGTGACTACCATTCCCTGTGCGACCCGCTGGGTCTGGCTCATCACGCCCCCGCGCTGCTGCCCCATTCCAGCCCCCGCTTTGGCAAGGTGTAGAGATCTCCCAAGACCCTACTTTCAGCCCTTTGTGATGTGCCCATTCTGTGGCTTTCCACGGGGCACCCGCCACGGTCTACCACCTGGCAGCCCTGCTCCCCAGGGCCCGGAGCCCCGCCCACACGGCCTGACCACACGCCCACACGGCCCCGGAGCCCCGCCCGCACGGCCTGGGAAGGGGAGATTCTTCCCACCTCCTCTCCAGGGCAGCACCCAGCACGTGCCCTTCCGCTCCTCTCAGTGGACCCCATGCCGGCAAGGATCGCGCAGTGGTCTTGTGTGCACTTTCCTGGTGACCAGGAGTACGTCCTCTTTTTCTATCATTGTCCATTCGCAAACCTTCTTTGTCCACTTTGAACGGCTTGCACTGACCGTCTGGCCCCGTGACCGTAACAACCCACCGGCCCAGGGAGACAGCCGTTCTGTCCCGCGCGGCAGTTCTGCCTCTTCCCAGCCTGGACGTCTGCTCGCTCCTCCTCCCCAAGGCACTGCTCAGGTTCCAGCCAGCTCCGTCCTTCCAGGTCTGCGCGCAGGACGGCCGGTGGCTTTTCAAAGTCCTTTGGAGGCCTGGCGCGGTGGCGCCTGCCTGTAATCCCAGAGACTTAGGTGGCTGAGATAGGAGGGTCGCAAGTTTAAAGCCAGCCTCAGCAACGGTGAGACCTGACTGTTAATAAAGTACAAAACAGGGCTGGGGGTGCGGCTCAGAGGTTGAGCGCCCCAGAGTTCAATCCCTGGTACCCAAAAAAAAAAAAAAAAAAGAAAGAAAGAAAGCTACCCTCCTGTGTCTACAAGCCGGGTGCTTGTGTCATGTCCCACAACCACAGAGCTGTGCCCTTCGGTCAGGAGACACAGAGCCTCAGGCTAGGCCAACCTGCCTTCCTAACATCCTCTGCTGCAAGTTTCATAGGTCACTGGATGTGATTTGTTAACATGGTCATGTCGGCCCCTGAGCTCAGGAGGGGTGTCCATCCACAGCTCTCTTCCTGGACCGTCTTTCTGTGGTTTTCGTTTGGGGTTAACGCTGGCCTCAGAGGGCGCTGGAAGGGCTCCTCCTCTTCACTCTTTGGAGAAGAGTTTGTGTAGAGGTGGTTCTAGTTGCTCCCTCATCACTGGGCAGAGGTCAGCAGCCAAGCCATCTGGCCTCTCTCCGAGGCAAAGCCTTGTTTAGTTCGGTTTTAGTTACAGTCGATTCCTTTACCACAGGGGGCCCTCCTAGTCATTGGCTCATGAGCAAGTTTTGGTAAAATGTATCTTCAGGAATCTGTCCACCTCCTCCATGGCTGAACCTGTCCGAGCCTGTCCGAGCGTCCCTCACGATCCTCCAGCAGCTGTGGCATTGTGGCCGTCACACTCCTGTTCCCCTCAGTGGTGACGAGTCTCTCCTTTGCCTGTCGGCCTGCCCGAGGCTCTCCTTGATGGCTTCGCTGGTCTTTCTCTAGTGTGTTACTGCGCGGTTTTATCAGGGTTTGTATTGGGCTTAATTTGCTCCTGTTTTCTTGCCCGATTCCCAAGGTAGGGGCATTGGCTGGAGCTCTTTCTTGTTTTCTCCTGCAGCGGTCAGTGCTGAAGGCTTGCCCACACCCTGCTGTAGCAGTATCCCACGAATCAGGGCCACTCCTTGAGCTTCTGCCCCCTCGTCCACTCTCTGGGGTCTCTCCAGCCACTGCGCCTTGCAAACGCACCCAGGATCCAGTACTGCCCAGCCAGGGAAAGGAAGCACACCAGGCATTTCCAGCAGAGGGGAGCCGTGTGGAAAGCGGAAGAGCAGAACTCGGCACTGAGGCACCCAGCACTGGGAGCAGCAGGAAGCAGCTTCCACTCCCAGGGCTGCAGGAGCAAGATGGAAGAGACAGGCCTACCAGAACACAGGCACAGAGAAAGAGGAGGGTCTGCAGGTGAGCTCAGCAGCGCTCGCATGGACAGTGCCAAAAGAAGCTACAAGGCTGCAGGAGGAGCCCTCCTCAGTGGCTTGAGGGACTCTAAAGAGAAACGCCACCCATCCCCAGCCCCCGACAGCACCTTCCAGGAAGCTGTCTGGCCAGGGAAGCTGGAAGTACTATCTGAAAATCTCTGGCCAGGTGTATCAGTCAGCTATTGCTGCATAAGAAAGCACTAAAAACCCAGTGGTTTCAAACAATAAACAGTGGGTACACGTGTGTGCACATGTGCAAATGCACACAGGTAAGTGTACACATGTGTTCTCCAGTGTCCCTGAGAAGGCCTGCAATGTCACATGGTAGCAATGATCACACCTAGAGCCCAGATCTTGGTTTCTAACTACCATCCTCCCATAGAAGGAACCACAGCTCCTTCAAGGAGTGGCTGAGATTCTGGGCAAGGAAATGGCAAGATAAACCTGAAGCATTTTGTGATGCTGGAAAATAAGGATGCACTCCTAACAGGATGAGAGCGTGTCAGAGGGACAGGGAGAGCCATGGCCAAGGGGCTCCCAGTGTCCAGAGCTGGATATGCCCAAAGAATGAACTACCTAGGAATTCAGTGGTGCAAAGAAGTGACAGAATCAACTCGTTTTATAAAAGAATCCCAATTAATTGGTGTAGGAGAAATGGGGAAAATTAAAACTCACCATCAGTACCATGAGCAGGAATTGCTGCTGCTGATATCCACTAAAGACTCTAAAACCAGTGGGCTAAGGTCTGAAGAGAAATAAGCTATTTGCATAAATTCAAAATATCTTCCCCAAGAAATTTACCACTTATGAAGTAGCAAAATAGTGAGTTTGCTGAGAGAAGGCAGCGGCGCCCCTCAGCCAAGCGGCCCATGTCACCCCAGGCTGCAGGCCCCGCCTTCTATGACTGAAAATGCAGCACATTTTCACTCTCCCACTGGCTTGACCCTGTCCCTCGGCTGCAGGGACCTGGAAGCGCAGGGTGCAGGCACCGCCCTCCTCTCTGGCGCCTGTGGACCCAGCTGTGGGATCACGGGTCATGTGGTAGTTCTAGTTCTGACCCTTAAGGGACCTGCAGACCCCTTCCCATGACATCTGCACTGGTGAACATCCTCTTGTGGAACAGGCCCCACAGTCACCCAGACAGTGAGCGGAGGCGGGATCTGGCTCCTAGTGCTGGCTGCGTGTGCCCAGACCCCCAGAGCCCACCAGAGCTCGTGGGCATCCTCCAGTGGAGGCACAGAAGCCGTGCCAGGGGGGTTGAATGGAGGGGGTCTAGCCCACGGATTTGTTGGGGAGTCTGGGAGGTGCCAGGACCAAGCAGGGTGCTGGGGTGACCTCCCCAGGCCTCAGGGGCCCAGAAGCTGGTGTCAGACTGAGGGGGTACATCGGGCTGGACCTGGGGGGAGCCAACACTCCAGGGTGGGAAGAAGGCCATCTGCTCCCACGGCCACCCTCTGCCTCCACCCTGTAGGCAGAGTTCTTGGAAGCAGCTGGCCCAGTAGTCTGGGGAGGACCACAGAGAAGTGGACAGAGGCTAGAACACCGTGCCCCGTCTTGGATCAGTCCAGGGATGGATCCCAAGCAGAACAAGCTGGAGGTGAGGGTGCGGCATGAATGGAGAGTGAAGAGCAGCCTAGCCCAGGAGCCACAGCAATGCCCGTGAGCCTGCGGTCAGCCCCCAGGACTGAAGGGGAGGGGAGGGGGTTCTCCCCCCTGAGAGCGGCCCTGGAGCAGACACCACCCATGTTCCAGGGGTCCTGCGGGTGGCCTGCAGGTCCGTGCAGAGAAGGGTCCGGGCAGAGGTGGGAGGCAAGGCCCTGGGAGGTGCCAGCAAACACCTGGTGGCTGCAGGTGTGCTGGGAGGTGAGCAGAGGGGAGGGGAGTCTCCTGGAGAAGCACCCTGGACTGCTCCTCTCTCCCAGCTTCCCAGAGCCCCTGCGTCCTCCCACCAGGGCAGCTGCACCGGGGAAGCAGAGCTGGGGGCTGTGGGCACCAGCTCTGAAGCCACGGGCACTCCAGGAGATGCAGGCATCACGGGTGGGAGACCGTCTCCCTGTGGCCCTTCTGCAGCTGCTCTCCAGGTTCCAGAGCACACGCTGAAGGACACTGCTGACCCCTCGCCTGGTGCCCACACACAGGCCCATGCACAGTGCACACACACAGGGCCCACGCCTGGTGCCCCTGCACAATTCCCACACTGGGTACCCACACATGGTGCCCATGCAGTGCCCACACATGGTGCCTACATCTGGTGCCCATATCTGGTGCACATACCTGGTGCCCACACCTGGTGCCCACACATGATTCCCATACCTGGTGCCCACACACGGTGCCCATGCACAGTGCCCATACCTGGTGCCCACACATGGTGCCCATGCACAGTGCCTATACCTGGTGCACATACCTGGTGCACACACCTGGTGCACACACAGGTGCCCATGCACAGTGTCCACACATGGTGCCCATGAGCAGTGCCCACACCTGGTGCTCACACATGGTGCCCATGCACAGTACCCACACATGGTGTCCATGTCTGGTACCCACACATGGTGCCCAACATGGTGCCCAAACATGGTGCCCATGCACGGTATCCTCACATGGTGCCCATGCACAGTGCCCAAACATGATGCCCACACCTGGTGCCACACATGGTGCCCATGCACAGCACCCACACATGGTGCCCACCATGGTGCCCGTGCACAGTGCCCACACACAGTTGCCATACATGGTGCCCATGCACCGTGCCCAAACATAGTGCCCAAGTGCAGTGCCTCTGCCTTACTTCCTTGACCCTCCAAGAGGGCCCCGGAGGCCAGAGGCTCATCCCAAAGCCCCCCAAAAGTAGAACGAGATCCTGGGCTGGGCCCTCGCAGGGCTTTCCAGGGTGTCCCAGTCAGGGCGTGTGTACAGGAGGGATGGACTCCAGCATCCTGGGGCTCCTGGTGTCTCCCAAGGACGTCCCAGCAGGAAGCAGCCAGAGACTGCGTGGAGAGTCAGCAACAGCCACTGCCCAGCTGCCCCACCACCGGCCGGACGGCTCCAGAGCCGTGCAGCTGGGCTGTAGAATAACTCACAGCCGATCAACTGCTGGTGAGGATTTCACCTCTCCCCTAATCCCCCCCGTCCACCACGGGGGAAAGTGGCTCTAAAGCAACCTCAAGCCATGACCAGAGGATGGTGCCAGCACAGAGGGACTCAGTGCACTCTCCTCACCAGCGCAACACAGAGGGACCCTGGTCGTGGCCTCGGCCACCACCACCCCCCGTCTAGGACAACACGGCCGCCCAGGGCACCCCGGGCTGCCGAGGGACCTGCTGCAGCTCGAGGTAGGCATTCTTGACTGTGTCCAGGCCACACAGGTTCCCCACAGGAACCTCACACTCAGAAAGTCAAATGCTGTTTAATGAAAAGAATCTGGGGCAGGGCTGGGGCTGGGCTCAGCGGTAGAGCGCTCCCCTAGCACATGCGAGGCCCTGGGTGCGATCCTCAGCACCTCGTAAAAACAAATAAAATAAAAGTATTGTGTCAGCTACAACTAAAACATAAACATTTAAAAAGAAAAGAGAAGAACCAGGGACCAGGGCTGTGCCTAAGGGTGCTCCCAAGGCTGCCCAGACGTGCGTGGAGGGGAGGGCTCCCAAGGCCGTGAGACCTTGTGGCTTTCTCCCACCCACCGTCCTACATTCTCCAGTTTCTGCAACATCTACAGCGTTCTGTGGAAGACACGGCCCTGTTTGTCATCTCCCCTGGCCTTTGAGGTAAGCGCTCCCCATGTCACAGCCATGGGCAGGGCCACCGCAGGATCACAAAGTAAAGAGGGAAAGGCCTCGCTCCTGGGTCACCGGAGGCCATAAACGCCTGTGTCCCATACCACACCACCATTTAACAAAATCAAACAACGCAATAAAGGAAGAGGACCATAAAGACAGACGTCAGTCGTGCGGATTTTCAGCCACGTCCAGTCCGCAGTCCCAAGGGGGCGGGGGAGCCCGGGTCCTGGGTGCCGACTCGGGCCTGAGACTGGACTTGGGGAAAGGCAGGGAGGCTCCCCCCTTGCATTCCAGTCATTTCTCCAGGCCACACTCGGGCTGTGGCTCACAGACGTGAGGCCCCAAGGAGCTCTCAGCCGGCTCTGGGTGCCTTCCTGGGGACAATGACCTCAAGACAGCAGGTCTCCCACAGGGTCTCCTCAGAGGAGGCATGGGTCAGACTCATCAGCCTCTGGCCAGTTGGGAGACAGGGCCAGGGGTCCCCAAAGGAAGATGAGGGGTGACAGTGGGTGCAGGAGCCTGCGCAGGGCACCGGGGATCTGGCCTCCAATGCAAACCCACCTCCGGGTGTCCAGGCCAAGCTCCCAAGCGTGGACCCAAGCCAGAAGGCCATAGGTCACTCCCTATGGCTGGCTATTATCAAAGAACAGAAATAGGAGGCAAGGTGGGGAGATGGTGGGAAGGTAAGGTGGGGCCTCTGCGGCGGGGCCAGCAGGGCAGCTCTGCAGACGGTCAGATGTGGCCAGCAGCCCCACTGTGGTGCAAGCCCAGAAGAACCAGAACCAGGCACATGAGTGGACAGACAAGACGTGGTGCAGCCGGGCAGCTGGATGCTACTGGGCCTCCAAAGGGAAGGCCGTCCTGACATCTGCTGCCAGCTGGACGGACCCCAGGACACTGCGCCTGGTGAGAGGGGCCAGGCAGCAGGACAGACACTGCAGAATCCCGCGGGGCCCTGCAGCCCTCAGGTCCACAGAGGCAGAGAGCCTAGGGGCCGGGGCTGGAGGGCGGGAGTCAGGCCAGAGGGACAGAGCTTCAGACGGAGGAGATGAGGACGCCCTGGAGGTGGGAGGGCCACAGCAGGTGAGTGTGCCCAGCGCCCAGGGTGGGGCACTGCACGTGGTCAGGTCGGGAGCCTTATGCCGTGTGTATTTTAACACAGTGGAGAATAGGATTTCTAGGGGATGGTTGTGGCTCAGTGGCAGAACAATTGTTAGCATGTGTGAGGCCCTGGGTTTAGTGCCCAGCACCATAAAAAATGAATTAACTAATTAAATTTAATTTTTTAAAGAGAGAAAAATCCTTTTAGATAATAAATAAGTAAATAGATAAGTGACCAGGGTGGCCAGTCCCCTGCTGTGACCCCTCGGGGAAGGTGACAGAGCAGGGGCAACTCTGGGGGCAATGGAGTTGGGGGATCTGCACCTCCACATGGGAGTGACCTCACCACTCCCCAAGGTGCAGCCCCAAGAAGATGTCAGGGAGTCCTTCATGTTCTGTCCCCAGCAGGCCCATCCTCCCATGACTGCTGGCCACAAGGAGGATCTCAAAGTTCCGAGAGCGTGGGCGATGCCCCTACACCACCACCTCGGAGTCCCCAACAGGTGTCAGTCCACTTCAACAATGATGACAGACACACCATGTCCCAACCTAGTCACACTTTATAGAAGATCATCCTGTTTCCGAGACAAAGAAGTAGGTGACCAGAGCGCAGCCCCCCAAGGTCTTGAATCCTGGTCATCGGGTTCCTGGCCTGCCCGCCTACTGGGATGCAGGTCTGGGATGAAGGTGTGAGCCCCTGGGCAGGCTCTCTGAAGGTGCGGCTCCAGGGCTCTGGGCAGCCGGGGTCTTCCACGTTCAGTAGGGAGCACTCAGGGTCATGGCCCCGCCAGGCGCACGCGGTGGCTGGGGGTGTCCAGAGCGCTGCTTTTCACTAGCGAGCCTGGACTCACAGGGCACCAGGTCGCAGTTGTGCTTCTTTTCGTCCTGGGGAAGGGCCTAGCAGCGCCCGTGTGGACAGGCGGCCCCTTCCCGTCCTGCAGAGGCAGAGGCAGCTGGAGCACAATGGGGGTGTGAACAATCCTGACCTTGCTGGGCCACGCGGACATCGCCTCCCTCTGCCCTTCTTCCCCTGTGAGTGTGTAGGGGAGCATGGCCTGCCCCGCCGGGCCATATGGGGGTCTGTGCCAGCAAGGAAGGGCTGGGGTGGGGCTCGGGGGCACAGGCTAGCCCACATGCACGAGGTCATGGGATCCATGTCCAGCACCACTAAAGAAGAAGGCTAGCCCCTTCTCAGCCTTGTTGGGAGAGTCGTTTGGAGTTCACAGACTCCCCTGAAGAGGTTGGGATGCCCAGAGACCCGCAGGCTGAGACAGGTCATCTCCTGGGGTTCTGCAGGCCAGGTGGAGCCCCAGGAAATGCTGTACCCAGCCCATTCCTAACTGAAGCCACTAAAAGCGCTCTCAGGACCACCTCCCTGCCACCAAGAGGAGGCTGGGCCACAAGGGCCTCGCCCTGGCCCCAGCTCCGTGTAGACTCGGCTTCCCCGCCTGGTCACTGGTGGCCTCTCCAGGCCCCCACTGCTGGGTGGGATGGGTACAGGGGCAGGGGAGGCAGGCACAGCCCCCAGGCCTGAGAGGAAGCCCGCGGTGCGAGGGCGGGAGACGCCACAGGTCCTTCAAGGAACAAACAAGAGTGCCAGTTCCCGGGAAGGGCCAACAGCTGCAGGCCAGGCGGGGAGGAAAGTCCACCAGGAGGGTCAGCCACCCACACCAGGCCTCACCACGCCCGGGTTTATGGCCAGGTCCTGTTGCGGGCACAGGTCCAGCACCCCCACCCTTCTTCCTGCCGGCATCTTCCAGGAACCAGCGGGGATAGCAAGAGCCAGGGGACCTAGGATCCAGGAGACCCCCAGCTCCTCTGTGTCCAGAGAGGGAGGAAACGGGCAGCTTGTGTGCTGCAGACCACAGGGCTAGGGGCAGCACCACGGGGAGCGGGGCTGGGGAGCAGGGCTGCGGAGCACCATGGGGTGAGGGGCTGGGGAGCACCATGGGGAGAAGGGCTGGGGGAGCACCATTCAGAGTGGGGCAGCAAGGAACCCCCCTCCACATCACTCCTGACTCTGGGCTTCTAGGACATCCTCTGGCTCAAGGTAAGAGTCAGGGAGGACAGATGAGGCCAGAGGACCCTGTCACCCACTCTGTGGGTCTGGCCTGTAGAGATAGCTGCAAGGGGGTTCCACCATCCCTCCAGCACCTCACATACCAAGTCAGCTGGGAGGAGGTAGGGCGCAGAGTCAGAGGACGAGTCTGGGGGTTCCAGGGCTCTAGAGGCTGGGTCGGGCAGGACTTGGGGTCTAGACTAACCACGGGGTTTGAGGTGGGTAGGAACTCGGCACAGGGTAGGTGAGAGCAAGGTGTGAGGATGGGAGCCGGGCTCAGGAACTGAGGCCACGCTGCAGCCACTCAAGGAGCAGGACCCATTGCCCAGGAGCACAGGGGCAGCATGGTGGGCACCTGGTGTCCACTCCTGTCCCCACAGGGCTGCCCCTGGGCAGCTTTGAGGCCTCTGCTAACTGGTTCATAATTGAGGGATGGGATCACAGTCCTAGATGCTTCTCCCAGGGCAGTGGACAACACTGCCTCCACCCGGCTGACTACTTCCTCTCTCCGGTCCAGGCGGTCACCAGGGAGACCAGCTGTCCTCAGGCCACACAACAGCACAGGCCCAGGCAGGTGTTGGGTGCCCAGACGGCCTCCGGGCCCTGCCCAGGTAGGGCCTGACATGCAGAGGGGAGAGGATCTGGGCCACCTCTGTGGTGCCTCCCTTCCCAGGTAAGGCCCCCAGGGAAACCACTTCCTGCAGGCCCATCTCTCCCACCAGCTCTTGCAGCTGGCCAGGGAGGGGAAGGGAGGACACTGCTGGGTCAGTGGCCAGAAGCCCTGGGGGCCCCATCAGCCCTCCAGTGCCCTGAGGCAGCTGCACTAAGTGAGAGACTGCCCTGCAAGGGTCTGCGATGCCCACGCGATGCCCACCGGGCATCTCCAAGCCTGTGTGGCCATGCCACCACCTGGCCCCCAAGGTGCCGCAGGGCTGAGTCTCAGGTGGAGGAGACCTTGCTGCCAGGGAAGAGGCACAGGCCAGGGGGTTGGGGGTGGTGCCAGTTTCCAGAAAGTTCACCTCAGATAGTGGCCTGGGCATAGGTATGGAGGACCTTCACTGCAGGGCAGGAAGGAGGAGGCCCGGGCCCTGGCAGGGTGGGGTCAGCTCCTAAGGGTCATACCACCCCTGGGCTGCCCCAGAGGGGCCCCTGCAATGGCAGTGAATTGCAGAGATCACGGGCCTAGGGTGGAGTGGGGTACCTGCCTGGGACACCCCAGAGTCACCCTGAACAGGGTGCCTGGGAATCTGCCCAGAACCCCCGCCTCTTGGAAATGCCAATGTCCCTGTCGCAGCCCAGGGGCCCAGCGAAGTGCAGCAGCTCCCAGACCCTCAGTGGACACAGGAAGGCAAACAGGGGCTGACGTGGGGCCTGTCGGGCAACTCGGGACCTGAGGATCCAGCAGCTTGGACATTACTGCAAGGGTCATGACTGGGGACACGTGGCAGGGCATGGGCAGAGTGGAAAGGACATGCGTGGTGACAGCAATGCCAGGATGCCTCACACGGTCCCAAGACACATGCTGGAGAGCCAAGTCCCCAGGTTGAAGGCCCCCAAGGTCCTGTTCAGCCTTGAAGCCATGAAGGGAGGGGACAGCGCCCAGCCTCCCAAGTCAGATCTAGGGCATGGCCCCTCCTGGGGGACCCCAGGACCCTGGAGTCAGCTGGGCTGAGCGTCACCTCCTCCCCTAGGAGACCAGGTATGGCTGCTGGAGGCTGGCAGAGCCGACCAGAGTCGGGCAGCAGGGCTGGGGCTCAGCCCCCACATCCTCACCTCCCAGCTCAGAATTTCCTCTCCCTGAGCTCACTGTTTCCCTGTCCCGCCAGAGCCTGAAGAAGGTTCCAGAGGGCGACACGCCACAATGCAGAGTCCCACCAGCAGGTGGCGGCTGACACCCACGCTGTGTCCCCAGGCACTGTGCCGGGGCCTGTGTGCGGGGCTGACACACAGGTGGATCCTGTGTGTGGATCCCAGTCACCTGGGGAGCCTGGGGAGCCAGGAGAGCACACTCAGCCCCTCCTGTGGGACACTCTAGGACAGGCAGAGCCAGTTTAGGGATCTGAACCGTGGGGCCGGATGAGCACGGATGGGCAGGCGGCACAGCCCAGATCTGAACTCTCCAGCGTGAGTACGTTACACCTTGACATCCAAAGGGCGTGCATGTGGGTGCATGAGTGTGTGTATGCCTGTGGGTGAAAGTGCACAGGTGTGCGTGTGTGTGTGCCCACAGCAGGGGAGCAGCCCTGTGTGAGACATATGCTTGTGAGCCAAGTGCCTGGGAGGTGTGAGCACTTGCACACACAAGTGTGGGTGTGGATGCTTGTGCTGATTCCCCTGCTGCGGGGATGGGGCAGCAGCCTGACAGGCACATCTCTCATTTCATGGCCCTGGAGGCCCTTCCACCTGGCCCTCCTAAGGGCAGAGGTGCACCCTTCCTCTCTCTGGAACCACTACAGTCAGAGACTGACCTGCTCTCGCCTGACCTGGTCTTTGTCTCTCCTGTCCTCAGGAGAACCTGTCCAGTAGCTGCAGGCCCAGACTCCACATGCCCCCCCCCCAGGGCCCCAGGACACCAGGGCCTGCATTCACTGTGAGACCCTGGGAAGGCCCCTGCCTCCCTGTGCCTCCGTTTCCTCCTGTACATGGGGACCAGCCATCTTGACCTGAAGTCGGTCCATGGACAACAGGCAGCTTCCCACCTCCCTCATGCACCCAGGACCCGTTGCTGCAAGGATCACACTGGGTAGGGCTCTGTCCCCAGCTGGTCAGTCCACCCTGGCTCTGCCTTGCACCTGGACCTCCCTGCCTGGCCTTTGTCTGACCCTGCCGACAGGGAAGATCAGCCACAGAGAAGGAAGGTCCATATATACCCTCGGAGGCCTTCCCGTCTCTGCCCAAGGCCATGAGACCCCCATCAGCTGGGCCTGGCGGCCCTTCTTGCCCAGGAGTCAGCGGGGCCTCCTGGCACCAGCTCTGGAACCCAGGAAAGGAGTCACACAAAGCCCGGGTGGGAAGGGCCAGGAGTCCAGGCACACAGTGCCCTGGGCAGGGAAGCTGGAAAGCCCAGGTGTGGGCAGGCCTCTCCTGCTGTCCGGGAAGAGCCCTGGGTATCCATTTTCCCATAGAAAGGAAGCCCTAACTGGGAACCAATAACTGCAGCCAACCAGGGGTGCCGGGCCCTGCAGAACCAAGACCCCAGAGCTGGGTGGGGGCAGGCAGGGGTGGGGCCAAGCCAGTGGGTGGCTGTGGGCATCAGCTGCCGTGGCTGTCACTGGGAAGCTCACCATGTCCTGCAGCAGTGGGTGCAGGAGAGGCCCCGGGCCTAGGAGGACACCTGTTCAGCCCAGGGACACCAAGACCCAAGGAGATGAGGTGGGGATAATGCTTCCACAGGGGCGGCCCATGGTGCTCTGTGTGAGCCCCAGAGCCTGGCAGCCCGAGGGGTCAGGGTCTGCTCAGAAGCTGTGACCACAGCAGCTGGGGCCCCTCTTTGGCAAGGTGAGAGCCAGAGGCCCCCAGAGTGAGCAACGTTCCAGCCCCCTGGAGCTGGACTTGCCCATCGGTAGCATGTGGGCAGGTGTTTGTTATGAGGGGACAGTGGTGCGGAGGCCCTGGGAAGGACATTCCGGCCCTTCCACAACCAGAGTGGGAAAAGATGCCCACAGCTGTCCCCAAAACCATTTCCAAAGAGCAGAGGAAATTTCACACCTGTGGAAACTTGTGTAAATATGTGTCCAGTTGCATCTCCAGGGTCCTGAGCGCAGCACCTGAGAGGGTGCCCTCACTTGAAAACAGGCTGGTTGCAGAGGTAACAGAGATGGCGAGGTCACTAGGGAAGGCCCCACTCCAGCATGACAGGTGTCCTTGTAAACAGGAGAAGTCTGCTCACAGACACACGCAGGGAGCACATCACGTGACGATGGAGGCGGAGGTCAGGTGACCCAGAGTCTCAGCAAAGCAGAGAAGCAGAGGCAGCCCTCGCAGCTGGGAGGGACCAGCGGCCAATGCGTGGAGCTCTGCGTCCAGCCTCCAGCCTGTGAGAGAACCTGCCCAGTTCACGTGCTTCCAGGAAGCCACACAGGAGTCACAGGACTGCCCAGCACCTCAGGCAGGAAAGACAGGGCCAGGTGGGGCTGTTGGTGGCTAGCAGGGTGGGCATGGACACGGGCTTCCTGGGACCTTCCTCTCCTCTGTGTTTTCCAGGTCAACTTAGTGACCATGCACCACTGTGCACTTCTGTAAGAACTGATCAGGGCTGGGCTGGGCTGGGGCTCGGCGGTAGAGCACTTGCCCAGCCTGCAAGTGAGACATTGGATTTGGTCCCCAGCCCCATTAAACATGATAATGAAACTGAACAAACAGAATAAAGGTACTGTGTCCAATCACAACTTAAAAAAACTAATCAGGATTCCAGCTCCCCAAGGGCTCCCATCGCCAGCAAGGAGCATCCTCAGGACGTGGGGTCAGTCCCAGACACAGTAGCCCAAGAGGGTGGCTTAGGAGGTTTGGGCTGCTGCCACACAGCACCACAGATGGTGGCTGTGGACGGTGACACTGCTTCCCAGGTAGAGCCCAAGTCACAGTGGCAAGTCGGGCACTTGTGAGGGCTTCCTATTCACAGTGGGTGCTCCTTGACAGGCAGAGGGCGCTCTCTGGGGCCTCTTCCATTCAGCGGGGACTTTCTCTCTGCCCCAAATTCCGCCTCCTCCTCCCATTGCCTTGGTACCATAGGGATTTGAGGGACACAGCTTTCTGGTCCACAGTGGCCAGAAAGTAACCCTGCCTGGGTCACCACCTCAGCAGAGTCCCCAGGGCATGGTGAAAGGGGCCCAGGGGAGATAGGTTGGGTCCTGTGGTCCAGGCTGTCTGCAGTGCACGGGATTCTGGCGAGGACAGAGCTGCCCAGAGAAACCTGGGGACCTGCAGAAGACCCTGCCCTGGCCTGGACGTGGAGTGTCCCCCAAAGGCCATGTGCCAGAGCTTGGTCCTCGGCTTGGTGCATGGAGACATGGTGGAGCCTGACGGCAAGCCACAGGTCCTCAGGGGTGTGCCCTGGAAGGGGATATTGGGATCCAGCCGCTTTTCTCGTGGTGTTGCTCCAACATGGCTCCCACCATGGTCCACTGCCTCACCACAGGCCCAAAGTAGCCTGTCATGGACTGAAATCTGTCCTCTGTATGAGTTTATTATCTCAGCTGTTTTGTTGCAGTAGCACAAAACTGACTGACACACCCACAGTGCATGCCTGGGAGGAGGCCCCTGGGGTGGAGGACCCCCTCAAGGTATAGAGGGGACAGCTAAGGCTCCCCCAGGTGGGGAGCACATCTGTCCACCAGCACCAAGGACATTTCTAACTCATGGCTCGTGGTGTAATGGGCAAGGCAGTCCATAAGGTCTTGCCTCAGAGTAACAGCCCCTGGACAGAACGGCTCCAATCCTTTGCATAACAAATTGCAAAGGTGAGACCCCAAACCACTGTTTCTGGCACCTTAACTGTGTCCAGAGCAAAGCTCCAGAAATGCTTGGCTCCCAACAAGGCAAAGCTCACTCCAGCGGGCACCCGCTCAAACAGCACCAGCAAGTCAAGAGAAAGCAGGCTTGACCCAAATCAGGACCTGTCCAAACCAACACAGCACTAAAATTAGCAGGCGTGGCCTCAGCCGTCATCCATGTTCTATGTGACCAAACGGCCGTGGGCAGGAGTGAACATGGGAATTTGGAGGTGTGAAAAGACCCAATTTAAACTTCCAGGGTTGAAGAGGACCCTGCCCAGGTGAGTGCCCTGGGTGACACTGTGCAGATTAGACACTGAGGAGCCGTGAGCACTGGCCACTGGAGCTCTAGAGAGACTTGGGAGTCGGGAGAGCAGGAGCAGAGCAGGGTGGCCCACACAGCCTGATGCGCACATCAGCAGAGTCAGAGACGGGAGGGGACGGTGGAAAGGCGGCCACACCTGCCCGAGTGTGCCGAGGTCAGAGGCTTCCCCACACAGGGAGCTCAGTGAGCCCCCAACACAGCGAGGAGACTCTGCCAGGACCAGCCTCAGGCGGGCTGCCACCATCGGTGCCAGGAGAAAACCTTGGAGCGGGGCAGGGCACGCACTGTGTCAGGATGGCACCCACCACATGAGAGGACAGCAGGTGGCACCTTCCAACCAAACTGACCCAACCTGCTGGGTGCGCACAGGACGTGGGGAGAGTCCTCTGGGTGTAGGAAGCAGGTGCCCAGGGAATCCGGTCTACACCAGGGCACAAAGCGCCAGAAACAGGACTCGTGGGGGCTGAAAATATTCTGCTGACCACTTTCCCTTCTGTGTTTCAAGGTGCTGGGGTGCTGGGTGCACACTGACCCCTGAGCCACAGTGACCCTCTGCTCACTCTTTCAACCTCTTAAGATATGGACATAAGGAAAAGAAGCAATGCGGAGTGGGGCCTGTAACCGAGCTGTAAGATGTGCACGAAGGAATCGGAAGCCCTTGGGGAGCAAAGGCAGCTCCGGGCTCCCATTGTGATTCTGGTGCCTCCGGGAGAGGCTGCAGGGAGCAAGGATGGGTCCTGAAACCCCAGGGTGGCACCGGGATCACAGAGCACAGCCGCAGAGCCAGACGGCAGCACACAGCTGAATCCCAAACAGACCAAAAGAAGGCAGAAAGAGAAAAAGGAAGGGACAGAGGCAAAAGGCCAGGTGGCTTGGCAGCCTCGCCAGCCCTGTGCCGTGAGGGCCGGGCATCCAGGAGTCTCAGATCAGCTCAGCTCCCCCAGCCCTGTCCAGACTCGCCCTCGGCACACCACCCCCTTGCCCTCAGGCCACATCAGGGCCCCTTCCCCACCCACTCTTGGTCCTCACTCTACCAGTTTCTCCCAGCTGGCTCTGGGCTCAAGCCCCCTTGGGCACCCATGGGGCCTGCCCTGGCCCTCCCTGGTCCTGGCTGCTGCCTGGAGGGCCCATAGCCTCCTCTAGCCCTGAGCTGCCGGACCCTGGCTCTGGGCTGCATCTGTCTGCAGAGGCCACTGGTCTTGTGCTTCAGGGCCTACTGACCCCTTCACCCCCTGTGGGGACTGAGGACTCCCAAGGGAGCCCAATTCAGGTGGCCACCACCACCTGACCACAAGCTTTCAGGGCCACATAGACAAGGCACAGTCCTCCCATCCTCCCAAAGCTCCCTCCCCATTGCCCAGGGGAGGGCCAGCACTCCGGGGGGGGCCCCAGGCGCCTGATAGCCCAGCCATGCAGGGCAGTTCACTGTGTGCCGCAGGCAGCGCAGGGGGCCAGGCCCCAGGTCCCAGCCTGCCTTATCTGTTGGCTTTTTATTCAACATCCGCTTGTGAGTACAGGAGCCAGCAGGGTGACGCCCTCTGTGGTCACGCAGCCCTCTGTGGTCACGCAGCCCTCTGTGGTCACGCAGCCCTGGTTTGGGAGCCCTTGGACTCGGCCTAGGAGCAGGAACTGAGCTGATATTACCAAGATATGGGAGCCCAGCCCCAGGGCCTGGCTCGCCCTGGGGGCCCGTTAGGGAGAGCCTGCGCCCTGAGCCCCTGAGCTCCTCCAGGAGCAGCCTGGATAAGGGCTGTGACCCCGGGGGTTTGTCCAGAACCTGGGCACCAGGGTACATCGAAGGGCATCCAATGGATAGGCCATACTCCTCCCAGAGTGGACTGGGCACCTCACCCTCCCATGGGGTGGGGACAGAAAGGGGGAGGAGGTACGGGTAGTGGCACTGCCTGTACCCATCACCACGGGGCTCTGAAGTCACAGAGGACACCCTGGGGGCTTACCTGAGGTTGCAGGTGGGTAACAACCCTCCCAGGAGGGGGGAGCTGGCTGCAATGTGTCCCCTTGCCCCAGCTAAGCCCTTGCCTGAGGGGAGGAATAACTGGGCCAGAGCCCCATCCTGTGGGGGCTGCCTGGACAATAGGTGGTGTCCAGTTCAAGCCCACCTTTGGCTCTGGCTGCCCTGACCCTGGCGGGAGGCACAGCCCACCTACCCACTTTTGACACCAGCCCTATTGGCTGTGGTTTCTCAGGCCCCAGCACAGTTACCGGTGGACAAAAAGGACCACAGGGCCTGGCCAGGAGGGACAGTAAGCCCCACAGTAGATTTGGGGGCATGTTCCATCCAGCCGGGGCAGAACTGACCTCAGGCGGCAGCCCCCAGTAGGTGGTGGGCTGGGGCCAGGACCCAAGACCAGGGGGAGGGCAGATCACCCCCAAGCCCAGCCCAGGTACCCAGGGGCCAAGGCCAACATGTGGACTAGGGAAGGCCCCCCAGGAGCACCACAGACAGGCAGCTGCAGAGGGCCTTCTGGGGAGCCTGGAGACCCTTCCCAGGGCCGCACTCCCCTCTCCAGGCCAGAGCCCAGGGCTGAGCTTGGAGCCTGCTGGTTCCATTATCATAGCCGGGAGAGGGGGGGGCTCTGCAAGGGCCTCTGAAGAGGCAGGGTCAGTTGCTGTCAGGGGTGGGAGCCAGAGGTCAGGAAGTGGACAGGACCTCGGGCATACCAGGGTGGGAGAAGGCACAAGTGCTGGGGCTCCAGCAGGATCCGGCAGCTGGAGCCACGGTAGCTGCAGGACGAATGTGGACAGAGGTGCAGGGCTCACCGTGTTCGGGAGGCACACTGGGCAGCCGGGTTGCACCTGTAGTGGGGGCGTTACCTGTGACACTTGGTGGGGCAGAGAAGGAGGGAGAGTCCCTGCTGGGACGGTGACTGCTGCCCAGACCTCACTGAGCAACAGGCCCAGATGGCTACCACATGCTGCATGCAGGACCTGGGGATATAGCTCCCACGCCTCCGCCACTCCATGCCAGGGTCAATGGGTTCCCACTGTCTCCCCAAGTAGCAGGTGCCCATGGGCCAGTCCTACCACTCCCTGACCCCACAATGCTCAGCCCAGGTGGCCCTTGTCCCCCTCTGAGGACTGGACCAGGCAGCCCTGAGCTTCACACCCTGATCCACAGGAAGTCCTGAAATACCCCGGGACCAACCCAGGGTCCACACTCTCTGGTCGGGAGTCAGGACGGGCTCTCCTGGTCACAGCTGGGCCCAGTCCTGGGCCTTGTCAGCCACAAGAGAATTCCTGCTCTGCTGTCAAAATCTATCCCAAACATGCCCCAAAGCCAGTTCTCAGCTCTTTGATCTGATGTTGACCAGCTGCCAAGCCCTGGGGCCGGAGCAGGGGCTGCTCTTCCCTGTCCTCCGTCCAGGGAATGTCACACATGGCCCAGGAGGGGTCCAGTGGGCAGGTACAGGATGGGAGGAGCAGGCTGACCAGCATTTCTGTGAATGAGAAGCAATAAGCCCTGGGTTTGCAGCTCCCTGTAGCCCAGGCCTGTGCTGGAGCCTTCTGGAGGACTTGCCCAGGAGGATGTGCATGTCCTTACCCCAGCCCCAGTGCCAAGCAGAGGTCCTCCCACGGCTATCCAGGAGCCACAGCCTAATGGGCAGTACCTCAGAGTGGAGCCAGGAGGCTGGAGCCAAGCACCTCTCCCTGGACTCTGGGGCAGACCTCGCTGGACCTTAGGCCCAATCCGGATCCTCCTCCACAGCCTGCCTGGGCCCTGGGTGACCACTGCTCATGGATGGCCATAAGAGTCAGGGGTCTGGGCTGGGTGTAAGCGTGGACAATCACCCACTTATATAGCCAGCATGCCCCGCTTTCCAGGCAGCGGAACCGGGTCTTATCGCTGAGATTGCTTCAGGAACAATGGCCACATACACCCTTATCGTCCAGCCTCAGAGCTGTGGGCTTGGTGCACTCGAGCGCTCCCAAGTCAAGAGACAAAAACGCCTTTCAGCAGCAATTTCCTGCCAAACAAGTGTGCTGGGAAGGAGGGGGCCTGAAGCCCTGGCCCGCACCAGGAGGGGCCCTCAGCCAGGGCCACGATAGCACTGTTGGGCAGAGCTGTCCACCCACCTCAGCACATGCCCTGAACGGCAGAGAAGACAGGACAAACCCCAGACAGCTGCCAGCAGCAGACGCAAGCCCAGTGCATGCACACACACAGCCTCACATGACACGTGTCCTTCCAGATGCACAGACACAGGCACACAGTGACACCAGTCCAGCCCCCGCAGACATGCCCTCCAGTCAAATGCCCTTTCCATGCTGGCTGCCCTGATGCAGTGACCAGCCCAAGACCCCAGCCCACCCACAGCTCAGGCAAGGGCAGGTCCCCCACGCTGGGCAGCTGCTCAGCACAACTGGGCAAAAGTTTCACTCCTTACTCTCAGTTTCCCACCTGAACAGGTTGGCTGAGCATGGAAGAACCCCTGAGCCAGGCAGAGTGGTACAGCCTGTCATCTCAGTGCCTTGGGAGGCTGAGGCAGGAGAATTCCAAGTTCAAAGCCAGCCTGGGCAACTTAGCAAGACCCTCACCATCTCAAAAGAAAATATCAAAAGGACTGGGGATGCAGCTCAGTGGTTGAGCACTCCCGGGTTCAACTCCTAATAGCAAAAGGAAAGAAAAAGAAAAAAGAAAGAAATGAAGAAATAACCCAGAACAGGAAACTCAGAAGCAGAGTCCAGAGTGAACTTCCACCAGCAGCCTGAACACGTAACTGTGGTTTCACATGAAAGCAATGTTCTTTTTTTTTCTTTTTTGCTTTTTGGTTTTGTGTGTGTGCTGGGAATCAAATCCACAGCCTTGGACATGCCAAGCACACACCTACCACTGAGCTACACTGCAGTCGGACAGAGTCCCTTCCAAGCTGCAGTTTGCTTAAGGTGAGCACATGACACCCACTGCTTCTGTCTCAGTGCTGCATGTCCCCTCCAGGGCGGGGGGTGGGCGCGGGGGCTGCACTCCAGGGCTTGC